>NC_139940.1:19282430-19482430 GCF_963454915.1 Gymnoscopelus microlampas
TTGACAACAACACGTGCATGGTAGTAATACTAGGTTACAGGTCAAAGGTACAGGTCATTTAAGAATACATTTTCCAACATAACTACACACTGTGGTACTGTGGTTACAAGGACATAAGCATACACAATTTAGAGTTCTCATACACACAACTTACTTTAGATATCAAGAATACCGTAGCACTCCCACAGTAGACATCATGGCAGTTACTCTGGCTTGACATTTCTGTGTTGCCACTGCTCTGGTACCCACTGGCTCACCAGGCTGTGAGGAGAGCGCAATCAGAATCATCCCATCCAGAAAGCATAGCACCTCTGTTCTACTCCTCGCTTTTAACAAACCCTGCCCCAGCCTGTATAGTCATTAGTATAGTCGCTCTGTAGTTAGTGGCTCTGTGTAAATAAATCTTCAGTTGGGGGCAGTTGAGAGGCAGGCATGTCTGAGGTGGATGCCAGTATATACATCCCCTTTCTTGTTGTCTCCGCCAGGCCAAAAGGCATGGCGAGAGAGTATGTTTTGCACCCTGTCCGTCCGTCTGTCCGTCCGTGTGTGTGTCCGTCTGTGAACAGCTAATCTCCGACACCGTTGGCTTGAACGCAGCGAAACTGTGCACACACATTCCCTGGATGCCAATTCAGAACCGTTGCCCCAAATCTTTCACATGGGCCTGTTATAGCGCCACCAGGAGGCCGCTTTTTCCCAAACACATTTTTTGACAGTACTCCTACAGATTTTTTCCAAACCTCACGCAAATCGATACACAGTATCTCTATAGTCATTAAATGAAACTGGTATTTCCGATTTTTCATATTCCATCCTGATTGGCTAAAAATGGCCTCCAAAGTTTGCAGGAGTGCTCCGTTTTGAACAAAATGCCTCAAATCATGATCACAGCATGCAATTTCCCTGAAATTCTGCACGCACATTCCCACTATGCCGAGGAAGAAATGCCACGTCAAATCATTTCATCTTTTTCAAATCAGCCTCATGGTTTCGATTCGTGTTTTCACCTATAACTGCACCGATCTGTATAAAACTTTGTATGCGCACTCCCTAGAGGTCAAGGAAAAACCTTTGCCCTGCATTTTTTCACATCTGCCTTTTATAGTGCCACCAAGAGGCCGACTTATGTAAAGCACATTTTTTTTAATATTACTCCTTCCCATTTTATCCATATTTCACGCACATCGGTACACATGATCTCTATAGTCATGTGATCAAGACGGATCTGTTTGATGTTTTCATATTCCATCCTGATTGGCGAAGAATAACATCTAAAGTTTGCAGTAGTGGCTTGTTTGGAACAAACAAGCCAACAAAATTGCGGTGAAACTTTCCATGCACATTCCATGCACATTGGCCTGTTGTAGCGCCACCAACAGGTCAAATTTAGCAAAACACATTTTTATAACAAAATGCCTCAAATCATGAATGCAGTGTCCGATTGCCGTGCACGGCCTAGGAAGAAATGGGACCCTTTTCACATTGGCCTATTATATTGCCACCAGGAGGCCAAAATAACCTACCTGACCTGGCGGAGACCTGTGCTCCGAGGAGCACTTTTTCTAGTTCTTCTTGTGGCCATACAATATAAATGCCTGTCTCTGCGAGGCAGCCAACTGATTCTTTTCTTGAGCTATTTTTCAAAAATGCTGACAGACATACATACAGTATGGACAGGAGGACCGATTCTCTGTCACACATTTCTGCAGGCAGGGCAATACTTCCCTTTGATACAAAAGGTTGTTGGTACATGAATAACAAAGATAGCCTACACCCAGAACCATGACCACATGAATCGTAGCGGCCCTATGCATGTCATAATAGGCGAACATTCTGAAAAAATACTCAAACATTTGGTTAAAATAGCTGATCTACTTATAGATTGGCTATTTTCGCTGTTTGTCATGCAACAAAGTATATTGTTTAAGTGGTCAAGTACCCAACACAGCAACAGAGAGTTCAGTGACTATAACCGTAACTAACCGACTTAAATCGCTGGGTCAATAAATCACATGAAACATAATGTAACAACAGTGTTACCGTTCCATTTTCAGGAAATACGGCAAACATTTAGCATTTACCATAAAGTGTATGTTTGACAGCGCAACACTTTATCATAACATGCACCCTGACTCAGAAAGCCAACCTTGCTTCCCAGAATGGGCCCCATGTGAGTCATGTGCCCTTTGGTGGTGAAGTTTCACAAATTCAAAACAAGGACGTTGCTTCGTCTGTCACTGCTGCGGCTTGGTCAACACATCCAGTAAGTGTCTTCCAACGTGAGTCCCATTCAGCCAGGTTGTTTCATTTGATTCTATCACCGCTGATGAAAGTTTCTCCTAGTCCTGCCGTCTGCTCCGGCTGCTGGGTGGTGAGTGGCACATCTTTAGTCTCCTTTAATCGTGAGATCAAGCCATTCAATGTTTCTTTCGTTCTGATAAGCCTTAACAGAAAACGGTTTGAAGATACCGGCTTGGGCAGGGAGGTTGCATGCTTAGCCATGATTTGCAATAGGCTATATGGATAGGTAATAATGGCAGTGAGTTTATCCATTGAAAATACGTTTTTTTTGTGTAAACTAAAATATTTTCTTTCAAATGTGCGTGACTAAATCCTGAAATGTGTTATCTAGTAAGCAAAGTTTATAAGATTTTACAAACTTCTTTTCAACTGTGAATATTGCATTTTGTCATCTTTGTGGGCATGAGAAAATAAGTTGAAAGAATGGGGAAAATATGTATTTTCTGATCATCTACAAAAAAAGAGGATGTGAAACATTGCAACACTGTGTACTTTTAAGTCCTATGTTTTTTTTTAAAGAATACTGACGCAAAAGTTACCTCATTGAAGCTTTGATTAACTGTCCAATCACATACACCATCCAAGTACACTATAATTTCTGTATCCCTTTCTCAAATTAAATTGATAAAACAATGTGTAGTTTGAGATGGCCCAAAAACAGCCAAAGAACATTGGAGGTTTGCTGTTGCAATCCTACAAAGATATTGCCAAATCCTGAAAATGGGTGTTGACCACAACAGGAAGTGAAACTATGGTGGTTGCAAAACATTCCTCAACCCCTAACTTCTCTTAGATGATATACAAGCATTATGAATATATGCAATACAATAGTGGTTCTCAAAGTGGGGTCCGGGGACCCCCAGGGGTCCTTGGGGGGGGGGGGGGGGGGGGGGGGGGCGTAATTTTGTTAATACAGCATCACAATCATTTAACCACTTTATCCATTTATACTTTGGCTATTACAAAATAGCAGATCTACAAACTCACAGCAAGCTTGTACATCTGCTATTTTTGAAACATTTTGTTCCAAACATCAAGATGTTTGGACATTTTTGAATAATTTAGATTTTTTTTTTTACAAGATCATCTTGTCACCTCCTCTTCTTGGGTTCTCTGGCACAAAACATTTTTCAGATGGGGGTCCGCAGCCAAATAAATATCAATTTGGGAGTCCTTGACTTTTTAATGGTTGGTTATAAAAAAGTAGTTGGCAAACTTAATTTATTTGGTTGATGTTTGGATCCTCCCCAAAACCAAAAATAGTGACTATTTAAACAGCATGCCTTAAAAGGTAATAGATGACATATTCTTAATTACATAGTACAATATACATTATATAATTAATATGCAATAATTCACACACATTGAGAAAATACACATTCAGTCTTGCATGCCGCCTTACCCCTTATGCCTAAACTTTTTTTTACTATTTTTTACTATTTTGAAAAACATTTTTAAATAGTTAAAATAGCCGATCTACATCGACACATTGTCAGCTTGAAGATCGGCTTATTGAACTATTTAAAAATGTTTTTCAAAATAGTAAAAAATGTCAAAAACGTTTAGGGATAATGGGTAAGGCAAGATAGGGCCCACGATAGACTGTTACCCCGATTCATAGGCACTTGATATGCGTACAAATAAATAAACTCTTTCCACCTATTTGTACAGATACAATAGATATAGGTGTCATAGTCATAGCAGATGTGAAACAAGATGGGTGCAGATAAGAGTAGAGGGATGAGAATAAAGATACAATTAAGTAAATAGACTTAGTCTAACTCTAGACATCTGCCCGGGGTCTGACAGAGGTAACATTTATATTTTACCAATACAGTACATATAAGCATAAGGGTACGATCTATCACAAGTGAATATTAATATGAATTTACATCTATATGTAGTCCATCAACAATGAATATATGAGTGAATATAGTCCATGTTTAAGTGCAGGAGTCAGTAATCCCTGAGTACAGAACAGACAGTGCAGGTCTTACATTTTCATATGGGTCAGACTTGGTTTTGGAGCCTGATGGCTACTGGCACAAAGGACACTTTGGGCACAAGTCACTTTGCGGTGTGGAGGAGGGTATTTCTGAAGCTGATCATACTCCTCCTCATGAGCACATCATAGCGGAGATGAGAGCAGCTCACCTGGATAGCATCCAGCTAGAAAGTCCTAGAATTCAATTCATGTGAAACCAGCCATAAAACAAGGGCATTTATTCTGTTGACTGCAGTGCTTGTCCTTGCAGTAGAGATGTGTTAGATCTTGCACTTCTTGTGGTTCTGCTGCCTTTGTACGTCACTGGTTGCATGACTCCTTCCGTCACCCTCCAGCTTTTATATGCAGGATGATTCCCAATCACAATTTGTGTGTGTTTACTGTGGTACATGTTGTAGACATACACACACATGCATCAATCAATAGTAGTGATTAGGTAAGGTTTGTTTGAATGGGAAACTGAGGGAACGGAGGTTCAGTTGTAGGGAACATGTGGTCTGAATGAAAGAATATTGACTTTGTCGATTTGAATGTCATTCTTGTAATTGTCTGGGTTCATGTGATGTTTTATGTGTGGACCCCAGGAAGATGCTGTTATGCAGCAGCTAATAGGGTAGCTAATAAACTCAATAACTCAATAAACTCAATAGTACCAAACAGAAGTTTGGTACATGGCTCTTAGTGGCTTTAAATCTTAAGTTGAGAGGCAGGCATGTCTGAGGTGGATGCCAGTACATACATCCCCTTTCTTGGACATACAAAGTGATGACATCACGTCTGGCTCCATGCAATGGCTTCTCACGATTTGTTGACAAACCAAAGGGACTTTGGGATGTTTTGTGAAAACAGTTGTTTTTCCTATTTTGAAAAAAGATGTATCCTCGTATCACAGCCCTTAAGTGTATGGTAAGCTAGAAGACACTGGAACAAGGCTTTCAAAGATTGTATAATTGGCACAAACCTCTCTGCACCTTTGTGCATTAGGACCGAAGCTGAGCCAAGCTTGCAGCAACTTACGCAATACAAGAACAACACAAGGATGTCCGTGTCATCACACTTGATGATGACTGTATATGTCTTGGCGAGATTGCATGTTACAATTTACATTACATTACATTACAGTCATTTAGCAGACGCTTTTATCCAAAGCGACTTACAGGTCTTTAGCAAACGCTATGTATCCAGAGCGACTTACTCATCAAATTGGCTAAGCTCTCCACGCTGTCCTTTTGGATGATTTTCGTTTCTTCCACATTTTCCAAACCTCTGGCCAAGATGATTGTCAATGAGTCTACGTGGATCTGAGCTGGTTATATACAGTAACTGCAAATGAAAGAAGAAAGTGTAGACTTGTTGCCACTGCTTGTCAAGTGCTACCTGTAATTTGGCACTTTTGTATGCCCTAAGATCACATGTGTTGGTACCAGGTGGCTGGTGAGTAAAAACATTAGTGATAATGGGAGAGAGATCATTTTTTATTAAATAGGTCAAGCTTTCTTGATCTGATGTTTCCATTGCAGTAGATGGTGCTGTCTTACCAGAAGCAGGGATAAAACATGCCCACTGACGATAAAAAATAATGACCAGAGGGGGGATACCAAAAACAGAGGCATGGATTTACATTCATCCTCCCAACAAGAATAGTCTAAGAGAAATTGAGTGCATATGCATGCATACAGAAATGTACATGGCTGAATGGAATGTGTCTACAGTATATGCCATCATATATCTATATGTTTAGATGCATTGTACATCACTGTTTTCTCAATCATGTAGACACTGCAGCGGTGCTGGTGGGTTTACAAGGAAGACAGAAACAATGACGCTTGATGAGAGGGAGGTGTGATAGTACCACAAAAACACACCCACACACACACACACACACACACACACACACACACACACACACACACACACACACACACACACACACACACACACACACACTGACCTCGGAAGAGAAGTGTGATTTGTGTGGAAAAACAAGGTAACCCAACCAAAAGCTCAAACATTAGACATTAGTCTCACGTAGCCAGATGATCAGAGATCTCCACCGGCACCTACTGATACGTGTGGGGAAATCAGAATTCAATGTAGGGGCTAGAACCATAAAAGGGACACAGGCAGGCAGATACAGAGATCTCCATATGGGTAAAAAGGGAGACAGAAAGACAAGTACAACGGGTACGCTGTCAATGGGTATAATGTACAATGGGTATTGTATGGCCAAGTGGAGCATGTACTCCTAATTTACATTGTTTCCGACTTGCATCGTTCCAGAGCAGTCTAGTTCTCAAAACTAGTTCTCAAAACTAGTGAAAATAGCAGATCTACAAGCTTACAATTTACTGCAATCCTCAAATGCGTCATGGGTTGCTTATGAATGTTGCCATGCACACACCTTGGCAGCACTGCCAGGTTTCCACTGCTCGGTTTTTGAACAGCAGCATAAATAAACCGTCATCCTTCATTTATTTATGCATTATGTATGATCACATTCCCACTCTGAGGTTGTGGTTGAAAAAATAACCACCACCTGATGATGAAATCAAGATTACAGTTCAGTCAAATGTGAGCCGTGAATGTTACACGACTGCAGGAAGTTTCTCAACCCTGTGGCCTCAGTTGCTTGCCATTCAGCTGTGTAAAGTTTGTATGTCTGCACGCATTTCATCTTGGGATGACAGTAAGGACATTGCATACATTCCGCAAAACCGCAACTAGCCATTTCCACTATTTATGGTAACCGGTCTCCTGCACAGATGCTACAGACGAAAATCCTCAGTGGTAATTTAACCCTGGGGAGTTACAGGTCCATTTGAATCCACATTATCTGCGGTGGTAAGCCCTATAAATCTTTAGGGTTACGCTGCAAATGGGCTATACAATGCCGAAATACAGAAACAGGTTTTTGAGTGCTACTTACCGTAAGTAGTGGAAGTCGCAGATTTGCGGAATGTATGCAGCCACTTGACCTCCAAATGTGTTACTGGCCGAATTGCTCCCAGGCTGCAGACAAAAGTGCTTTGGATATTTGTTATATAAATGTGGCCACTTCCATGAGATTTTTTTATATGGCATATAACGTATACTATTCCATAAACTATCCATTTCTTATGTTATATGACATACCTTACAAAAACTGAACATTAAAACCCATGCTTAATCTATGACTCATGATTGACATATAATCCTACTAGGTTTCTTATAGTCTAAAACATCTGGCCCAGAAATTCTCATTTGTTTCTGTTTTAAACGAGTGCTTCTGGGAACAGGTTTCTTATAAATCCTTTCAGAGGAAACTACCATTCCTCTGCTTGACATATGACCAAAGTGCTATAATGAAAATGCCAGGGGCATGTAATCTCTATTTTATACTTTGGCTATTTGAAAATAGCCAATCTATAAACTCACAAAGTGTGTTGTGTGTAGATCTGCTATTTTTGAGAAATTGCACTTTGAAAATGTTTGATGGAAATAGGAACTCCAGGGTTAATGTGTTTGAGAGAGTATAGCCTCAAATGTGGTAGCTTTTTTCCCCAGCAATATAGTAGATACGTTTTACTCCTGTAATTGAATGGCTCAAGCCCAGCATATAGTGCAACCTCCGGCAAACTATTAATTCCCTCTACAGAGAATTGAGGTCACTTCTGGGAATGTTTACTTTGAAATTTGTTATATTACATAAATGTGCACCAAAGCTGGTGTGAATATTGCAATCCTAAATTGCATCAGGAACCATGTCATGTGTTGCTTTATGAATGTTGCCATGCACACACCTAGGCAGCACTGCCAGAAAACTGGCACAGCTTGGGTTTTGGACAGCAGCATAAACCTTCATCTTCCATTTATATATACTTGTGGTTCTCAAACATTTTCATGTCAAGGACCCGAAAAATGTATACATATTTGACCCCAGACCCCCATTTGAAACTATTTTGTGGTAAGGACCCCTAAAAAAAAATGCTTTTTTGTTAGATTCATAATTCTTGAACTGTCAATACTGTATGTTGGGAGAGGGGGGGGGGTCTTTTAACATTTTCAAAAATCTTCAAACAACGTGTTGTAGATCGTCTATTTTTTAAAATGTTTGAACAGGGCAGTGGTGATTATGATCTAAATAGTCATTCTTGTTATACATTCTCTAAAAGTGGAACCCTCCTCAAGGACTCCGGGGGTCCCTGGTCCCTACTTTGAGAAACACCGATTTATACATTATTTATGAGTTTATTATGTAGATCACATCCTCTCTCAGTCTGCCTTGAAGGTGGTGATTGAAAAAAGAGAAAAAACATGTTGATGATGCCTCTTGAACGTGCAGCAGACAGGCATTATCAGTCAATCCACCTCACACCATGCGTCTGTCAAGGGGAATGAATGGCAATTCAAATATTGTTTTGGTACGATGTGAAAGTATGTAATTTCATCCCCCTTATTGAGAATGATGTATTTCATTTTGGCTGCCTAACAGGGGTTATCATGACATCAGCATGGGTATCAGCGCTGGCCTTGCTGCTGCTGCTGCTGTCTGTGAATGCTGCAAGAAATGGTGAGCAATGCTTTTGGAATTAAATAGCATATCTAACTGACAACACCTTACCACAATGAGTGTTACTTTAACTCAGTGTACAAATGTAACCAAATAGACCCGTAACATTACATTTCTACTCTCTCGGAGTTACAAATGGTTAAAGTTATATTTGTACTCTCCGAGATACACATGTTATGGTTACATTTGTACTCAGAGTTACAAATGATATGACTGACTGTCTGTCTGTCTGTCTGTCTGTCTGTCTGTCTGTCTGTCTGTCTGTCTGTCTACAGTATCTATAAATTAAGGATTTTACTGTGAAGGAGTTTACAAGGACAAGTCAAAATCCAACAAATGTGTGAAAATGAATTGCAAAGCCTTTTGCACACAGCAATTATGAAAATAATTTAGAGTCAGCACTGATAATCAATCCATGACCTTAGATCCAGGTTCTAATAGATACGTTCTCATTCTATGTTTTGTGGAAAAACTCAAAATTCTTAGTGACTGCTCCCACACATATCTTTTGTGACAACACTGAAAGTCTCCTTAGTTGACAAAAGTATTTTTCCTCTCCATTAGAGAGTGACAGATTGCCATGTGCAGAGATCCGGACGTCCAGCACAGTGGTGGCCTTGGGGTCACCGGTGACAGCCACCTGCATCATCAGCGACAGCTGCCCTCTAGGCAGCGGACAGGCTGTTCACATAGAATGGCAACTCGGCCAACATCACCTTCCCAGCAGCACGGCCAATGACAGTGGCAGGATCTCTGGGCTCGTCATTCCTAGCTTCAATGAAACTAGGACATACCTGACGTGCTGTATCCAGCAGGCCTCAGGCTGTCCGATAGTGGCAGGCGTGGAGATCAGTGCTGGATGTGAGAATGATTTCATTTGCTAGATGACTTTCAGTTGATTGAGTTAAAAGAATGAATGGATCAAATTTTTCAGACACGCACGCACGCACGCACGCACGCACGCACGCACGCACGCACGCACGCACGCACGCACGCACGCACGCACGCACGCACGCACGCACGCACACACACACACACACACACACACACACACACACACACACACACACACACACACACACACACACACACACACACACACACACACTCACACACAGTTTTCCCCCCAGCACATGGAAGCTCAGTTGCAATTATTATTATATTTATTTATTTCTGCATCCATTGAATTGTTTACTGTGAAAGTAAAATGAATGATAGATAACATTGTACTTTAGCAGCAATGTCGCAATATTAAGTAATTATTTTTTTTAAACTCATATCTTTCAATGCTGCTCTTTCAAATCCAACAAATCAAAATGCCCTACTTCTTTATGCAGCTCAAGGCTTGTTCAAGTATTGGACGTAGCCTACTTTAATCTGTACCACATGATCTGACAGGTGTAATTTTCTGTGAATATAAAATATGTGTAATTGATTGGCTGATTTGTCCTTAGGTCCGCCACCAATTCCACAGAACCTCACCTGTCAGACTAACTTGACCTATCCCATCACTGTGTCCTGTAACTGGTACCCTGGAGATCAGGAAACACACCTACCAACAAAGTACAACCTCCACACTTATATAAGGTACGAATTGTTTCTGGAATACTGTTAGCACACCCCTGTTCATTGAAGCGCCTTGTTCCTGTGCCTCCCCAACAATGTCTGTATCTCTTAAAAATAAACACTATCCACTCAGAAAAAGAAAAAAAGAAAAAAGATTAGATTGAATTCTAATTGACAGTACAGGGCAGGAAAATGCTATGACACATGACAGGATATGTGCTTGATATACCTCCTTTGTCATATGTAAAATAAGCCATATCTGAGCCATCAATATACTCCAGTCCATACTCTGGATGCGATGCGATGAAGTATAAATAAGGCTATACACTGATTTGGTAATATCAGAGTGCAAAGAAAGATCAAAGCAATAAGCACTTCTTCATCTTTTTCAGAACATTTTCAGATGGTCAAAAGAACCGTACTTATGAGCTACCAGCAGGAGTCCACCGCTATACCATCCCTCGCTCTGGCTTTGACATCTATAATAGGATTGAAATGTATGTGAAGGTAGCGAATGCTTTAGGTGAAGCCTCGTCAGAACCGATCATTTTGGAGCCTCTGGGCGCGGGTAAGGATCAGAGCTTGTAAACAGCTAACATCAATGACACACTGGGATCAATTTGTAAAACAAAAACAAAAACAGAGAGATGTTTTCTTAACCACTTAAGTACATACTTCTTTGTATGACAAAAAGCTAAGATAGCAAATTTACAATCGCAATTCGATACATTAAAAGCTTGTAGATCTGCTATTTTCTACTATTCTTTCATTTGAAAATATTTTGGGAAAATGTGTCCAAAATAGGGATGCCAGCATGAATTTCTTATTAAATTGTTAAATTGTGATATTATCAAACATATATATCAGACATATTAGACAGTCTACATGTCCCTAAAGGACATGCTTAATTCAGTCTATCCAGAATCAGAGATAAAACACATAAAAATAATAAAAATGAATGACATTGGAGGGATATCAAAAGCAGAAGCATGGATTTTTCACCCATCCCCTCCAGCAAATCGAACCCTGACACATTACGACAGTAATAAGCAGTGGCGTGCACAGACATTTTGAGGGGCAGGTGCTCAAGTAAATTATACTTTTTTTGGTTTACTTGGTCTGCTCTTTCTTCCCTCTACACCTATACCTCTTTGCCAAAAATAGCCGATCTACAAGCCCACAACGCCTCGCAGCGCGAGGCGTTGTGGGCTTGTAGATCTGCTATTTTTGGCTAAAGTTCTCCTCAGAAAAGGGATGCTAGGTTTCGAGTGGTTGGTTAAAAGAAAAATCATATCACATAAAGATTTGGCGGACCCCCTGTAGTAACTCTGAGGACCCCCTAGGGGTCCCGGACCCCCTGTTGAAGACCCCTGCTGTAAACTGAAAAAAGGGCACTTCTGGTCAAGAGGGCAAAGGGCAGGTGCTCTAGCACCACCTAGAGTCTATCTGTGCACGTCCCTGGTAATAAGGAAACCAAAACACCAAAATAAATCATCAGTGTTTCATCATTGTGTGATACAGAATGTGTGATGCAGAAGTAAACCATTGTATGCGCTCTAAATGCAACTATTACATTTGCAGCCAAGTTTGACCCTCCAAAGATTCTGAAGGCTGAGCCTAAGCCAGCCAAGTATGGCTGCCTGTGGCTGAGCTGGAGAATGTCCTCACACAAATGGGTGCCTCTCGGCTACCTGAATCTGGAGGCGCGCCTGAAAACTGCTGAAAGCAACCAGTGGAGTGAGCCAGTGAGTTGCGCAGGCTTCCTTGACTTGTACACATTCCATGCACTATAGTTTCACAATGGTTTCTGTTCGGTCGAGTGAATTCCAAAGATAACATAGTAGTGTGTGCACTATATATATATATGTATGTAGCATATAGACAGGATTATAGCCTTACAAAACTATGGTTGTGCAGATGCTATTTTATTTTTTTACTTTTATTCCATTCTAATTTGCAATAATATGCTATTTGCACTGCTTTTTTCTCTCTCTCTTTTTGGCTTTATTGTGATTATTTTGAAACGTCTTATTGTATGTATCTCCGCCAGGCCAACAGGAGGCGGAGATTATGTTTTCGCCCCTGTCTGTCTGTTATATGCCAGAAAGGAGTCATGAGCTCCAGCCGTCAGGTCAGGACTGGAGCTGCAGGGGGAAATAGTGTTTCTACAACATACAGCTTTTGGCATTTGTGGTCAAAAGTGAATGCGCTTTTGGAGGTGTTTGAAGGCCCATCAACATGCGATTCGAATTTTTTAAAATACATCATTTTCATTACAACCTATGGTTCCAAATGTATAGCAGGGTTGTATACTGCCACCATGAGGCTGATTTGAAAAATGTGAATGATTTGAGTGACATCTTTCATCTGCTGGTACATTAAACAAGAAATATGGCACTGATCAGACGAGTAGTTTGTAAGATTTGCTCTGGACTCACAGACAGACAGACAGGGCAAAAATGTAATCTCCGGCCGCAGCAATTGGCCTGGCAGAGATAATACAATTGTAACAAAAGTGTCTTTGATTTGTGTGTGCGTGTGCGTGTGCGTGTGCGTGTGCGTGTGCGTGTGCGTGTTTGTGTGCTTGTGCGTGTTCACATGCATGTGTTAGATCCCGTGCAACAGACGTAGACAATGTGAGGTGTGCCGTCTGCGCCATGGGACAGAGTACCAGGCCCAGCTTAGGGTGAGATACCAGCAGAGCCCCTGGAGTGAATGGAGCAGCAGCCTTACTGGAGTCACCTTAGAAAAGGGTATGGTGGAATAGATCTATTCAGTGGGGCACAATTCGCCATACGTAACATTTCCCAATCTATTGCCCTTTCTTCCATTTCCCTGGTCTTTTCAATATATGCTAAAGCCATGTTCTACATGTCCCATTACTCTCTTCTATAGCCCTGCTTTAATTGACGTATTGACTTCTGCTATGTTCCCTGGCAGGGAATCTATGATAGGGCTGCCCTGTATGAAAAAAGTTACTACACTACTTACCTACTTTCTAGTGAGTGAGGAGGAGTGCAGAATTTTGTTGAGCTGTGAAGTTGACAGCCCGTTTCTTTCTTTCCAGCGCCCACTGGACGAATTGACACGTGGATGAGGTTATCAGAGGGGCTCCGGCAAACGCATCTTAATGCACACTTGTTTTGGAAGGTACACACTCACCACACCGATGTTCAACACCTGTCACAGACTGACAGATCATTAGTCATGGTTGGGGTGGTTGTTTGCAATGCCTGCCCTATACCCTTAAAGGGATCATCTCACTTTTTTTTTTTCTGTTATAGCCATCAAAACAATTCCGCGCCAATGGAAAAAACGTGTCCTACAGCATCTTGTTTCAATGGCCACCAGGTCAAAAGAACGTTCAGGTGTGCTCTACATCAGGATATCACTGTGATTTCCAGCTTCCTAAACGACCAGGGAAAGTCTTCTTATGTGCTAGAAATGCAGCAGGAAAATCCAACCTCACTAAAGTTCCTCTGCTTCAACAGAAAGGTGATTCTGCATTCAAATGCTAGAAGCATTAAACTTCACAATTGCTTTAAACATCTGGTGAAATCCAGTGAAATTAATAGATTATACAGGACATACACAACCCACTGAGTACTGAGTACAGACACTGTATACAAGAACGTTAAGTGATCAACAGGATTGAACATTGCACCAATAACACTAAAATGTTTAAGTAAGATTGGGTTTGTTTAGAAAATGCTATAGGCATCTTGTACAATACACTGTGCACTGTGTGAGTAATGTTTTTCGTACTCTCAGCTCGTCCTGCATTATTGGACGTTACAGTCCTTCCTCATGATGACAGAAGCCTGCTGGTTCAGTGGGAAACCCAGGCTGCCTCTGGCATCACTGATTTTGTGGTGGAATGGAGACCTTTGTTAAAAACGGACCACTCCCTCATCCTCTTTGACCTGGTTGACAGAAACCAGTCAAGCCTCTTAATAACAGGTAAATATTTATCTTAATAAAATATCATAATATTTTACCTTATTTTACACAACCCTATTTCTTCCATATGTCTTGATATGTCCTTGATCTTGATCTACACACATCTCCATTATCCAACTGTCTATGTGCTGTTTTAGCTTTAAACAGTCTTGTTAAAGAACTACTTCTTCCTGTCCATATTCTGCCCACACATATATACTCATGGGCACTGATCCACTCCAACCTTGTCACTCCCTTCGCTAGGCAGCTTTGAGCCCTACAAGCCCTATGGGATCTCTGTGTATCCAAGGTATAAAGATGGGATAGGCCTTCCTCTGACTGTTAATACCTACTCGAAACAAAAGGGTAAGTCACTAAAGACATAGAGGTGATCACATAAAGCATAGAAAAGGGTGTGGGGGGTGGGTTGTTTCTTCTTTGAAGAAAAAGGAACAATCCTGCCTCCAGCATGAAAATCTTTCCTGTACCTCATCCCAATACAGCTTGATTGTTATACACTAACGCCCTCTTCTGGATATAAAATGAATAATCTCTTCTTTTTTCGCACCAATAGCAAAGAGGTCTCGCTTTGAGACAGTGCAAATTTCGGCTGTATCCTTAAAATGTATTCTCAAACTGAAAACGATGCTTCTGCAGTGTGCTTATTTAATGCTCATAATCCACAACCACATTTGTGACAATTACTCATGAACGTCCCTTTTGTAGCCCCATCCATGGTACCAGAGATAAGGACAAAAGAAGTGGACTGGTGGTCTGCTATTGAGCTTACTTGGGATGAAATTCCATTGGACCAAATGAATGGAATCATTAGTAGTTATAGGGTATTCTTTTGGGATGACAAAAAACACAAAAAAGGTGGGGGAAACAACCCTTATTATGGATCATTTCAAATATCCTGCTGTATGTTCTATGGATTAAACTGATACGTGACAATGTTTTTCAGTTGTGAAAGCTGACCTGGAAAACAGAATAGTAGTCCTGAAAGAGCTTAACACTTCATCGTTGTACACAGCGTTCATCATGGTTAGCACAGATGGTGGAAGTTTGAATGGGTCGACAATTACTTTCAAAGCGCCACACATGGGTCAGTATGATCACTGGCTTTCTATGGAATATACAGTACATTTATATTGCACACCTTTCATTGTGTATTATTTTCTCCCCCTTCAGATGCAGCCACTCTTTCGATTATTGTAGCTGTGTGCATGGTTGGATTAATGTTGTTGATCACTATCGCCGTCATGATTTGTTTCTTAAATAACAAACGGTGAGAACACAGGTATTTCATTCTAAAATCCTGTGCTGTGCTCAGTGTGCTGTGCTGCATCATTTGTACTCAATAGGAATCATTTAATTTCCCCTCTGCAGGCTAAAGGTGCGTTTTTGGCCTTTGATTCCTGACCCAGCTAACAGCAGCATCAAGCCCTGGGCACCAGAATCTATCCAGGTGCATAATTCTCATGTTGCGCTATTAGGCATTGGAAATAGGATTTTATTTTTATTTACTACTTATTTACTACTACTTTTATTACTTTAATCCAAATAACTGCATATATGCTTTGTAATTTAGACCTGACAATGATTACTAATCAATTTCCCTAACTTTGCAGGATGCCCCCCCTCTCCGGGACAATCAGGAGACCGATCAAGTGTACCTCTCCCACCTCAGTCTCCTGGAAATGCCTAAGCAGCTATATAAGGGAGGCGATGAGTGCTGGTTAGACAGTGGTGCAGAGGACACCAGTGACCTGGGAGAGTCTATTTGTGGTTCCCCAATCAGCCCTGGGTACTCTAGATCAAACAGTGATTCCGTCCCATATGCCACTGTGATAGTTTATGGTTCAAGCCAGCCAGCTGACCACCCTCATGTCTACTTGCGTTCTGAGTCCACACAGCCCCTTTTGGAGTCCGAAGAATCCTCAAGCCCAAAGAGCTACCAGAACATGACCACTGATGAAATGCCCATGGAGCAATATTTCTTTGGAGAATGCCACGATGGCAACCAAACAAGGGGAGAGTCAGCTACTGTTTGGGACGACTTTCCTTTGCTCAGTGCATTAGTCGTGACTGACGCTCAAAGTGAACTTTAGGCCTGGACCGCTGGCGTAGCGGTCCAGGCCTAAAGTTCTAAAGGCTCAATGTAGCCTTTACAGCACGTCGCGCGTTCGAGTCCCGATCCTGACGGCCTTTGCTGCGTGTCACTCTCCATCTCTCTCTCTCTCCACTTTCCTGTCAACCTACTATACTATCAATAAAGGCATAAAAAGCCTTTAATAATTAAGGATACTTTATAAACTTCAAACCGAAACGTTTTGACAAGGTGCTACTGCTAATGCTGAAATTGTGACATTGAGTTGTGTAGTCCTCAGTGTTGAATTGATTTTGATAATGTCCATTGTCTGCTATGCATATTTGTCCTGTTTTACACTGTGAAGATACATAATACCTCTAATAAAATAAACCTTTTGTGTTTTTGTCAAAACGTTGTGTTCAGTCAGCCCAGCAAAATAGCATAGGGCCACAGCACAGTTCACATCAGGGTAGACCTATACCTGCTGTATAGGCCAGTGGTTCTCAAAGTGAGGTCCGGGACCCCCAGGGGCCTTAATAATAACTAGAAAAAGTGCTCCTCGGAGCACAACTCTCCGCTGTTGGGAATGTTGGGAATGTTCTATCTGTATAAGTGTCCTATCCGTCCTGTCTGTATAAGTGTCCTATCCCTCCTGTCTGTATAAGTGTCCTATCCGTCCTGTCTATGTAAGTGTCCTATCCGGTCTGTCTGTGTAAGTGTCCTATCCGTCCTGTCTGTGTAAGTGTCCTATCCAATTGTTACAGTATCCGCCATTTCTCAACCATTTCGTGATTGTTCCTGTCTTACCTCACTCTTACCAGACTTGTGTTGGGAATGTTGGGAATGTTCTAATTTTTTATGTTCTAACTGTCCTATCCATCCTGTCTGTATAAGTGTCCGATCCGTCCTGTCTGTATAAGTGTCCTATCCGTCTGTATAAGTGTCCTATCCGTCTTGTCTGTATAAGTGTCCTATCCGTCCTGTCTATGTAAGTGTCCTATCCCTCCTGTCTGTGTAAGTGTCCTATCCCTCCTGTCTGTATAAGTGTCCTATCCGTCCTGTCTGTATACTGTAAGTGTCCTATCCGTCCTGTCTGTATACTGTAAGTGTCCTATCCGTCCTGTCTGTGTAAGTGTCATATCCCTCCTGTCTATGTAAGTGTCCTATCCGTCCTGTCTGTGTAAGTGTTCTATCCGTCCTGTCTGTATAAGTGTCCTATCCGTCCTGTCTGTATAAGTGTCCTATCCGTCCTGTCTGTGTACTATAAGTGTCCTATCCGTCTGTGTAAGTGTCATATCCCTCCTGTCTATATAAGTGTCCTATCTGTCCTATTTGCTAATTATGTATCAGCCATGCAGCCATTTCGTGATGGTTCCTGTCTTACCTCACTTTGGCAGTGGCAAAGACACTGCCAAAGTGACGCCATGTATTTATACAATATTTCACCGTATTGTCACGTGTCACGTGAGGCTTGACCAATCGGTGTGTCATATTTAAAAAGTGAAAACAAAACTCTCCTGCGGAGAGTAATAATAATAATAACTTGGATTTATATAGCGCCTTTCAGAAACCCAAGGACGCTTTACAGTACACACAATAAACAAATTAATTGCCAAAAGCTTGAGTAAATAAGTGTCTCTTCAGTACGGACTTGAAGGAGTCCAGTGTTTGCATCTGGCGAATCTCCATTGGGAGAGAGTTCCAGAGGTCAGGGGCTGCCACGCTGAAAGCTCTATCGCCAAGGGTCCGCTTGTTGCTACGAGGGGTGGTGAGCCCCAAGTCGGAAGACCTCAGGTCCCGCTCTGGGATGTAATCGTCCAGGAGGTCCGAGAGGTACCCTGGGGCTAGGGCATGGCGAGCTTTATAGGTGATGAGGAGCAGTTTGTAAGTGATGTGGAACTTGACCGGAAGCCAGTGGAGGTGTTTGAGGGTGGGGGTGATGTGCTGCCAGCGTTTGGTGCGGGTGAGCACTCTGGCAGCTGAATTTTGCACATACTGCAATCTGTCCAGGGTTTTATTGGGGAGCCCGAACAGGACACCATTACAGTAATCCAGGCGGGAGGAGATGAAAGAGTGGATGAGGGTCTCAGCAGTAGAGTCTGAGAGTGACGGCCGGAGTCTGGAAATGTTTTTGAGGTGGAAGAAGGCGGATTTGGTGACGGATTTGATGTGGGATTGATAGGAGAGGGTAGAGTCCAAGATAACACCCAGGTTGCGAACCTCAGGGGAAGGAGAGATGGAGCCGTCATCCACATGGAGGAGGAAATCGCCAATCCTCTAAAGCTGCGCCTTGGGACCCATTACCATGAGCTCCGTTTTCTTGCTGTCTTGGGGGGTTCCAGGTGGTCCCCAGTAAAATGAGTTAATAGCATCAAAATCAGATTAACCACATCAACCCTGGCTATTGAGTATTTGGAAATAGATCTACACAACACGTTACAACATTTAAAAATATATTTTTTCTAACAATCTTGTATAGGTGTCCCTGGTTTTCATATGGGTGTCCGCGGCCAAATACATATCAATTTGGGGGTCCTTGACATGATTGAGAACCACTGCACTGCCATAGTCCATATTCACACGGCGGCCATTTTGGAATTTAACATCGCGTTGCTGTGGCAACTGGGGTGGCAACTGGGGTGGCATTTCATTGACTTAAAGGACAACTTTGTTTTTTTTACAACCAAGGTTTATATTTTAGCTTGTAATTAAAGTAAATAAAAGATGAGTGTTATTTTTTTTTTTCATTTGCTGCTTTCTATAGTTTTATCAATTTTAGCGATATTTTTTACAGTGGGCGGGGGCATTCTGTCCAGTGGCTAAATATGCCTTTTTTACACAATAAAAAAGGTCCTGTGGTCTTTGATGGCCAGATGTGAGTTATTGGGGGCTAGAAGAGCTACTGTAAATAATAATAAAGAAACGCCGGGTTATTGTGTAAAAAAAGACATATTTAGCCACCGGACAGAATGCCCCCGCCCACTGTAAAAAAGATTGCGAAAATTGCTAAAACTATAGAAAGCTGTAAATTAAAAAAGTGTAACACTCATCTTTTATTTACTTTAATTACAATCTAAAACATAAACCTTGGTTGTAAAAAAACAAAGTTGTCCTTTAATGGTAATATGGCCACCGTGTGAACATGGTCTATTGAATCTACTTAGCACATGGGTCTTCAGACTAGTGCTGTATCCAATAAGACATCAGCAGAGCTATGACTTAAAATGCACACCATTTCCCTACCAGTATTTCCGAAATGGAAGAGAGAGAGAGAGACAGTATTTCCGAAATGGAAGAGAGAGAGAGAGAGAGAGGGAGAGAGAGAGAGAGAGAGAGAGAGAGAGAGAGAGAGAGAGAGAGAGAGAGAGAGAGAGAGAGAGAGAGTGAGTGTGAGTGTGAGTGTGAGTGTGTGCGTGTGCGTGTGCGTGTGCGTGTGTGTCATATTGAATGGTCCATTTAATCCTAGGATGAATGGTCAATTCAAAGTGGACACAGCTACTCGTTTTGGAAACGTATGTCACATCGACCGACTCTAACATCGATAGCAGAGCCTAGAAGATTGAGCTGCCTGTCTGGCGTATGCCCTCTCCTATATCTACTAGTTAGGTCTAGTCAACATGGCGATCCCCTTGTAGGTGACAACCGACAATCACAAGTGTTATTATTGCCTGATATATTTTGATCGCTGCAATTCTTGAAATAGCCCATTACCTTAGCAGCCATGTTCATGGCAGGCATGGCTTTACGAAGCGTTCTGAAATCGCCTTGTGTGGTTTTTCGGGAGAGCAGTGTGTTAATGTCCAGACTGACTCCCTCATGCACCTCAGCGCTGATACCGAGGCATGGAAACAGCGCTGGTAAGACGTTTCTTTTACCTACAAAGTATGGTCATATATACTAGTGTCGTTATGTGATCATGTTACCTTTTCAAGGAATCATTCATTGTTAATTATTTAGGCAACAATAAGATGGTACGGTTTAAAAGAGAACAGCAAGGCACCATAATGGACCGCCACTTAACAGAGAACGCTGGTGGTCAACTCTTACACAAGTGATTCTCAACCTTTTACATTTCGCTGACCCCCAGTTTGTTATGCATCAGGCCATGGTATTTGATACGTTTAAAAAAATATATACATACATATATATATATATATATATATATATATATATATATATATATATATAAAATTATTATTATCTCTGGGACCCCAGCAGTCTACGCTGCAAACCCACCCTCAATGTTCCATTTACACTCGAGGAACAGACGTGAAAGGGTCCATTTGGTTCCTAACTATCAATCATTTACCTGACCTGGTCCCCGGACCCCCCATTGAGAACCAGTAATTGATAGATGAGAGCTTATTATATGATCTCAGAAAGGGAACTGCAATGCAGCTGTGTGCATGTCTGTGTTGTGCTGGAGCACAGACATAAATTATGTCGAAATCACAGCATATTATGTCACATAATATGCTGTGATTTTGAAACGAGAAGAGAAAAAAATATATATATTTTGCGCATGGGACGTACATTAAATGAACACTGCCAAGGCTGAAATCATTATCTTTGTTTCTCAGATATTTAACACAGTTGAGAAAATAAAGTTTTGTTAAAGAGCAATTACACTAACTGAAGGATTGTTTACCCTTTCTCCTCAGCTTCTGGGAGCTTTCCCATTCAGACAGTGAGGCATTATGCCCGACCTGCTAGGAAGAAGAAGCAAGGTACAGTATGCTATGCAGTGGTGGACAGTAACAGAGTAAATGTACTTGAGTACTGTACTTAAGTACAGATTCTGAGGATCTGTACTTTACTTGAGTATTAGATTTGTTTTATACTTTTTAATCTTACTTGATCTTACATTTCCAAGACAAATATTTTACTTTTACTTAAGTACATTTCTAGGAAGGATAAGGATAATTCCTTTTAACAGGTCGTTCATGGAAGTCCTTGCGGTCTTGTTTCCAATGAGAACCTGTGAGCATTTAGGGGTTAAGAGTCTTGCTCAGGGACAAATTTCATTTCATCAATACATATGCTGGCCTGGCCTGGAATCGAACCTGGGGCAACCAAGGCCTCTGGCTCCCTAACCACTCAGCTATGGCCGCCCCTGTGAAGGCTGTGAAGTAAGCCCACTCCACACCAATGATTCGCCATGCAACTCCTTGCAACATGGAACTACTTGCAACTACTTGCAACTATTATCTCCAGTGGCAGTTGCAAGGAGTTGTATTGGTGCGGTTGACCTTAAAACGGTTTTGTTGTAAGGAGTTGCGACTTTGCATTGGTGCGGTTTGGCCTTTAGGTTGACTGTTATATTTTTTTCTTCCCTAAAATGCAATTGGCCACACGTCTACTCTCACACTAGCCGTGTTTCTGGCTTCCCCCTCCGCTCTACTCTTTGTTACATCATGTATGGGTGTATAGGAGTACAATTATTTAGTTCTGGTTCCTCAGTATTTTCTATGTTTTTATAGGTGTTTTACAGCAATTCATTGATATAAAAATTAAGAAATGTACTTCTACTTTTACTTTCACTTGGACTTTAAGTATTTATCAAAGCATGTACTTTTGAATACTTAAGTATATTTAAAAGCAATTACTTTTTTACTCTTACTTGAGTAACATTTTGACTGAGCTACTTTTACTTGTAGTGGAGTAAATTTGATCAGGAGTATCTGTACTCTTACTCGAGTACGGGGCTTGAGTACTTCGTCCACCTCTGATGCTATGTGTAATTCATACTCCATAGTATGACAATGTTTTTTTTTTAATACTTTATTGCAGGTTCGTACATTACATTACATGTTATTGATTTCATTTGTCTTACAAGTTCTTTACTTGTTTAATTCATCCTGCATCATTTTTTATTTTTTAATTACATATACCAACAAAAATGTATACACAAAGTAGTAGTATGACAATGTTGCTTCTTTTCCATATCCCGGGGGGAATATTGGCCAGAAATAGCCGATCTGAGCTTGTAGATCTGCTGTTTTTGGCAAAAAGATCTGGTGGTGTTGAGAGAAAAAAGTACAGAGCCAACTCATGTCCATTTTATACACTGAAAAGTATAATGCTGCCCCCCACAGGCAAGAGTTAGTTTATTGAAATTCATCCCATAACACAAAAATAGACTTGAAAAAGAAAGCCGACAGACCCAGATCTGGCAACTCCCTAAATAACTGTTGCCTTTCACTTCTGTATGTGTTACATGAGAACATAATGTTGGACTATTTCCATCATATTCTCCCAAGTTAACTGAAACAGATCAATACAGTTCCCCTCAACATAGATTCCTTAGCCAATTTGGCAGAGATTTCATTTACTTAATACCCTGAGTGTCCAGGTAAAAACCTACACGGC
Source organism: Gymnoscopelus microlampas (assembly GCF_963454915.1). Lineage (NCBI taxonomy): Eukaryota > Metazoa > Chordata > Actinopteri > Myctophiformes > Myctophidae > Gymnoscopelus > Gymnoscopelus microlampas. The sequence goes on from NC_139940.1 coordinate 19,305,252, forward strand.
AGCCCATCTTCTCAATCCTACACAAGAAACACAAAATCTCTAGGAGCAGGTAAGGTTGGGCCATTGATGTCCCAAATCTCGAAGCCAACAAGGAAGCTACAGAATCCAAGCAGATGATCATGACATGACCTACAACCTGAAGTGGAGCAGTGGTTCCCAAACAGTGGGTCGGAACCGATTTGTGGGTCGCAGGTCCATTTGTATGGGTCGCAAGTAGATATCCCCTTTATTTATTTTTCATTTCCTACATTTTGAATTTAATTATTAAAAAAAAGAAAGAAAATCTAAGAAATTCCATGAATTAGAAAACAACGCATTGTGAGATTGTAGATCTGCTATTTTCACTAGTCTGGGTCTCGAGCTAAAACGTTTGGGAACAACTGCTCTAGGGTGCTACTTTGTGTGTTAGAAAGCATCATAGTATTAGTACACTATACCACTATACCAAGTAATCCAGCCTGAATTCCATCATGATGTTGTTTTCTGACCATTGTGGCCCATGACCTAAAATCTGTTGTCTTGCCCCCCAAAATATACATCTACAGTACCATTTTATCACTATTCCTAATATCACCCAGCCATACTAGGTTTTACTAAGCTTGCAAAGTGTCCCGTTGCATGGATAAGCAAACCACATGTTAGCACTGTTTGAAATACTTTTTTTTTTCTTCCCACAGTCCCTGAGAGCCAGCTCAGTGATCTACCCCCAACCATGCTGAAAATGGAATATGCAGCTGTTCCCCTCGCTCAAACGTACATAAACTATAATCTATAAGTCTACCTTGGAAATCGTGTGTGTGTGTGTGTGTGTGTGTGTGTGTGTGTGTGTGTGTGTGTGTGTGTGTGCGTCAGAGAGAATGATTCAGCTTACACCACTGACTCCTGTTCTAAAGCTGATGTGCTTTGTGTTCATAGGACTGATGACGTTGTCCAAAGGCTGCTTAATTTGGAATTGGCAAGCCATGTATGTATTTTTCTTCAAGTATTTAATGGTTTCATGACAATTATCAGAGTTATTCAAAATTATTATTCAAAGCCTATACTGAAATGCTGATACCAATTCTTTAAAAATCATGAAGTATATCGTCCCTGTCAGGTGGAAACCTTGTATGTCCAAAAAGCGTTGCTTTTTATTATTAATAGTTTTTTGAAAATATCCCATCTACAAGCTCACCCGTGTTGTGAGCTTGTAGATTGACTATTTTCACTACTTGTGTGCGACACTCTTGTATGATGAAGTAGGGCATTCATTTACGAAAACAACATACTGTTAAGAGGTTGAAATATGGAGATAGTACAAGGTTTCTGCCCGACAGTAACGATGTGAAGGCTCAATGTAGTTACTGCTTTCCATGTGTCTTCAGAGTGAGAAACTCCAACTGAAAAGGGAGCAGCTGATTGCAAAAGTCCAGATGGATGAAAGTGACCGCAGCTCGCTGCAAGTGAAGGGTGGGTTCCCTTAAAACATTTTGTTTTATTGCAACATGAACTGCTTTTGGTCTTGGGGTCAAATAAAACACACCCCTGTTTGTTGGATTCAATTCCTCTTTGGATGGAAAGTTGGAAACCCTATGTTCACTTTATTGTTTGTTTTGTTTCAGTGGCCATTTTGACTGCAAGGATCAGAAACTATCAAGAGCACTTACAAAAGCATGAAAAGGTGTGTAAAGGATCCGTAGGAGCTGTGTTAAGCAAGCAAGTGAAATCAGCATATGTTGCTATGTTTTAGGTTGCAATGAGTCACCTGTTCTTCATCCTGTGTATCTTATTAGTGACGCAAATAAGATTTCAAGACAAAGTGTTCTATCATGTTGCAACTACAGTGGAGTAGCACAACAGAGATTTGGCATATGAATATCTTTCTACATTTCCTTTCCTCACTGTGGTGTGAGGCTAGTGTGTGCAACAGGATATCCTGTGTACAACCCCCTCTAGAAATGAGTACATACCATGGTCATGCCGGGAAATTTCCACACCCAGTTTTACATTCATATTTCACATGTGTTGAAATTGTCATGACTTGACCTGGCTTTTGGGTTTTCATAACTTTCATAAAGACCTTCAATTGATCTGGAACATGAATGAACAGCATCAGCATTTTTTTTTTTTTTTTTTGCAATAACCCCTCACCTGCATGTCAATTTTAAAACGTATTTCACCTCACCATTTGTTACTTTCATTTGACTGCTACCTCCATTGATTCAGTTCAAATTAAATGTAATTCCAGGACATGGCGAATAAGAGACGTATGCTTATGGCCATCGATCGCAGGAAGAAGCATTTGAAGAACCTTAGGTTGATTAACTACGATGCCTTTGAGAATGTGTGCCAACAGCTCGGCATCACCTACACCTTCCCTCCAGAGTATTACAGACGCATCACCCGCCGCTGGCTGGCCAAAAAGGCTCTTTGCATCAAGGTAGTCAACACATATGGCAATTAATGCTGTTATGCATTCTCTGGTTGTGGATTTTGATATGTCCTTTCACCTGGTGCATATTGACTAAAACAATATTTCATATTGGTTTTGTGTGTCTTTTTCTCAGGTCTTTCAAGAGGTGCAGAAACAAAAAGCAGAACAAAAGTTGAAGATGAAGCAATCCGTCGCCAGCATACACAGAGAGGTGTCCGAAAAAAAACAACAAAATTCACTATAGAGGAGAATGTGGATTGGAATGTTTGTGTAGATGATTGTTTCTATGGAATATTAGTTTTCATCAAGGAAAATCACCATGTGTTCATGTTGTAATCTGTCAGAATGTGTTGGAAATAAAAAGAGCAGTGCTGTTTAAAGGAGCGTTGTTGGTGGTCATCGTTTTATGTGTACATATCTATTATTAAAATTATAGTAGTGAGACTAGTGACCACGGTGATTATTATGACGTTGGGTTAAGATAAAATGACGAATTTACATTAAGACAGTGATGAGATGCCGCAACGGCTCCATTTTATGTAGAGCCAGAAGGTGCTTGTCAAACCTAATGCACATTTGGCTAGTTCAGGGTGCTTTCGGGGTGGACATGCACAAGTTCACTTCCCTAACACTAAACTGAGCTGACATTCTGTACACGTGTGGGACATTCATTGAGCTGACATTCTATGTGTGGGATGTTCTTTCACTTCTTGACGTATGCAAGATTTGTCCTAGAGAACTAGTCATATATGACAACTACTAAGTAAACCAAATTACGTTCATTTTGTCCCCATCTGAGCTTCTGTGGTGAAGATCGTTGTCATCCTCGGAAACAACTCTTCAAACCACAAGCTCTTCATAAATGAAACGTGTCATAACTTCCTGTGTGATATACGTGTGTGATCTGGAGGAGTGCAGACTAAAAGCCTGTTTGTTCTCTGGTGAGTGATATCCTCTTTTCTCATGTTTGACGGTAAATGTAACGTTTTCAGTGTTTATTTGAAAACAGCCTAATTTTGTTAATTTAATGTGTTCCTTTAACTCAAGAGAGAGTGTACAAATGTAGACACTTAATAGAGAGAGAATGTTACAGTGTAGCTCTGAGTGTTTGTGGACATGATTAAGTCTGCAAACTAGAGATGAGAAACAGAAATAGGCAAGTATTGTAAGGCAACTATATTATAATTGAATGGGTAACTAGACTATTGGAGAGGATCTGCTGGCTGGTAGTAGTACTATTTACAGTTGATGTGTTTTATAGTCACAATAAAATGTATTTGTGTGCAAAACTCAGGCCTTTATTCACAAGCCAAGATTTAATTTGATGTGAAGAAATTCTCAGCTGCTCATATACAGGTTTTTTGTTCATAAATGTTGACTGAACTGTGCAACATGTACAACACATGAATTCTGTTTTAGGGTGAATTTTCCCTATATAAGTTGTGCCTTGTGAGAGTATTATTATTTTAATTGTTTTTAACACATTTCAACAAATGAACTGCACTTGCATCCTGTGAGTGTGTCCGCACAAAAAGATTGGTTTATGTAATTTAGGGCTTTGGATTTCCTTCACACGCATTGTTGCAAGAGATCAGAATACAGGCTCTGTATGTCTACAGAGCCTGCAGAATGCTGAATTTGTGACACATCAACAGTTGACTGAGGAAACTTTGTTCTGTTCCAGTGTGAACAACAACTGCACATATACTGTACGTGGCCGATACTGAGCAAGTGAATCCATCAGACAAAAAATGTCCAATCCAGCAATCACCCACCAACCAGGTGCTGGCTCATTTGGGACAAATGTTCAAACGGGAGAATGGTCTACTGGCCTGTGTTCCTGTTGCAGTGACTTCCTTGTGTGTGAGTACAGTAATCATTGCCCCCGCCAAAGCTCATTGCCAGCATTACATTATTTGATGTAAACAACCCAAAAGTACTGTACACACAGCTGTCAGTGAATTTTTCATACTGTATAAATGCTGTTTTCTCTGTATTTGACAACAAAGTATACTTGTTTCATGCAGTTGCCCTGGGATGCATATGTCCAATAGCACTGAGCTGCTACGCAGCAAATAAATATGGTGAGCACTGCTGCCTGGGAATTGTGCCAGGAGGCATGACAGCAATGAGGACTCACATGAGGTTGACATACGGTATTCAGGTATGTGGTACTCTCATCAGACAATTTGAAAGGTGCACTCTGTAACTTTCGTGTCCTACTGGGGATTTGAACCCGTGTCCCCTGAAAGGTGTATCATTGAGTCAATAGAGCACACCTGCTTGCTCATGGAAGATATTACATTTTTACCTTCAGGCAGTACCACTTGTCAACCAGTAGTGGTCATACCAGACCACAGGATCTGCATTTCTCAATAGAAGAGTCAGGGAGAGTCAGGGAGACAATACAATCACAGCAGTTGTGTTAGTTATTGTATTAACATACTGTACCAGATTGGTCAAACTAAAAATGTATTCACCCAAAAAAGTTACATAGTGTAGTATTAATGCCTCACACTAATAAGAATAGTGGGAATTAATAATATTATGCCCACACTCTATCTGATTATGAATCACCTTTAAAGAATCTCTGCTGTAATGGTATGATTGCAATCTGTCCATAAAGTTGTGAAAGACAGGAAGAGGTTTCACTATCAACATGTTTATGAAATGCTGCATTTTCCTTCTTTGCTGAGATGTTTGAATTGCAAAATGCTTTGACCAAGGAGCTTGTGTTTGTAAGTGTAGTAACGTTGTGCTAACATTTAACTTTGGCAGGGGACAGTGTGCAACGATGCCTTGATGACCTGTTGCTGTGGGTTCTTTGAAGTGTGTAGAATGGCAAGAGAAATCCGCATCAGGAATGGAGAAGTTTCAACTTAACACAAATCAAACTATCTTATTCCGCCTACTATTATCTATTTTATGATAAAGAAGGATTTGCCATTACTGAAGTCATCATGTTATTCTTTGAGCATGTCTGTCTCAAATACTGTTGATGCTAAAAACAGTTGATATTTTTAAGTGATAACATAACTTAAGTCAGTGCAATTAAGTGTCATATTTAATGTTGCATGTGCATAACTTATACACATTTTAATTGTCCTCACTTGCATTCATTTAAATGAATTACATTGTGTATTAATCAATGACATAGTGGCCTTCATTGTATTAATGATCCAATTCTGCAACATTATGCAGGGTTTTTTTTTAAGCAAAAATGAATCATGGTGATATTGAAACACTGTTAGAATAGTCACTCGTATTGTAATATTTTCCAAATTATAGTGAAATTAAACGTATTTTGCTTGAGATGCACTGGAGGACCCCGCTGAGGGTCTACAGACCCCAGATTGAACCACCACCGCGCCCCCTACAGTTACGCAGTGGCGCACGGGAACCTGATTGGTCCTTTTCTTCGTGGCCTGGCAACCAGAAGAAGCTTTACTGACCCTCCCAAGCATCCGACACCATTGTACCGTCAATACGCTCGTCAAGTTTTAAGCATTTAACATCCGTTCGACGGACTTCAAAATAAGACTAATGTTAACCACTTAAACCCCAGCATCGGTATTGTGAGGAAAGCTTTCGCTGAAAATAGCCGATCGACAAGCTCACATCGCGACAGCCTGTCGACAGCGCTGCACATTGTGTGCTTGTCAATCGGCCATTTTCAGCGAAAGCTTTCCCCACAGTAACAAAACATAAAAGACACTATTGAGCCCTGAGGTACTCCAGTTACCCATATGGGGTTTAAGTGGTTAAGTTAATGCATCAATAGTGAAAGGCGTTTGTAGTTGTTTTGGACCGTGCAAAATGCCTCAAAATGATATAGGCTACAACATAATTTCACAAGGCAGCTGCATGTTGTCTGACATTCGTGTGTTCTATTGGGGAATATGCTATGGAAACAAGCTCCCTGGCCGGGCTTGTGTGTAATCCTTTTATGTAGCCTTTGACTGTACTACCTGTACTGTTAACAAGCATGTTAATAAAGTATTCAATCAATCAATCAATCAATCAATGTATTTAACATGTCTTTTTTTTTTTTTCAAATATAATATCTCAGCAGCCTTACCATATGCAAACGATTGCTTTACAGAAGTCAATTTACAATGTCTGGGCAGTAATAGAAGAATGTGTATGTTTTCATGATATTCATTGCAACTGTGATCACCTACAAATTAACACTACAACATTTACACAAGACTACTACTATCTGACATTCTTTAATAGATTATGTGTTCTACTATAATATACATTTTAACATACAGGAGTGGACCAATTTGTGGAGGACCCTTGCCATATCAAAAGAATGATGTGAGGTCATAGTTGGCTTGTGCAAATGTGTTTTTAATTTTATGGAAGGTGTTATGCTTCAAACAGGTGATAAATTGTCTCTGAAGGCAGAGTGCCTTAGGTGCTGGAGGACACAGGGGCACCCATATGGGATTTTTCATATTTGAGTTTAAATTGGAATTTGCACATTTGTACATATGTATATGTACAAATATGGTCATGTATGCATTTAAAAAAAAAACATCAATCAATCAAAGATCACATCTTTAAGAATGCTAACTGGCTTGTTGAAAAAAAAAAGAGCAGAATTTCTCATGAGCCTAAGCTAGACAAAACACATACTTAATATCAGGTAAGAGTTGGCATTCGATGTACAACTTGTTGCTATTTTGTTCAAGGCTTTATATTGGCGCAATTAGGAATCCCAAATAGGGAAATTAATCAATAATCATACAATACACAACTACAGCTTTCTGCACGTGTTCTGTCTCCCAGTTCTTTTCATTGATTGCCCGCATGTCTGCCTATTTGAAGGTGCATTTGAATTGTATAGTTTCCCATTCTGTCAGAACACAGACAACAGCTGGCTTATTACACAGTCCTTTATGGTATTTTGCACTATTCCAATTCCAAACGATAGACATTTAGCCACTTAAAACCCAGCATCTGTATTGTGGGGAAAGCTTTCGCTTTCGCTTTTTTTTTTTTTTTTTAACCTTTATTTAACCAGTAAAACACATTGAGACAGAGTCTCTTTTACAAGTGGGAACTGGCCAAGGGGCAGATTAAAAATGTCACATCTCTGCAAAAACAAACATACAAATCAGTACAACAATAATATTAATACATCCATGACTCCCAGGAACCTTAAAAACAAAACTCCTAGTGAAACTAATTAATTACTCAGCTCAACCAAGTCGGTTAACCTACCAGCAAGTTAATCCAAAATTATTACATGTAGCAATTCATAGAATTTTACCCACATGTACAAATTGTCGATCGACTATTTTCAGTAAAAGCTTTCCCCACAATAACAGAAAGCAGAAAAGGTACTAGTATATAGCCCTGAGGGACTCCGATTAACCATAATGAGCTTTAAGTGGTTAAATGGCCAATGTATCAGTTTATTTATTTATTTATTTTTATTATTATTTTTTATTTTTTTATTTTTTTATTTTTTTTATTTTTTATTTTTTTATTTTTTATTTTTTTATTTAATTTTATTTTATTTTATTTTATTGCGCACATCACATTCCTGAAAATGTCTACAGTTTATTTGTCATTCAACAGAAAATCTGCAACATATCAACTTATTTATTTTGAAGTCCCTCAACCGGACGTTCTATGCGTATGGAGGTGCTGTTTGACGAGCGTGTTGTTAATGTTTACACCTCTATGATTTTACACCCTGACTGAACAACACTACTGCAGCCATCCATCCATCCGAGCTAAAAGCTTTGTTTTGCAAGCTAGCGAAATCCGCACCTATTCTTTATCGGAGAGACGCCATAAACAGCCATGTCTTCGAGGACCCTACCGCTGCTCTTCATCAACCTCGGTGGAGAAATGCTCTATATTCTGGATCAGAGACTCCGAGCCCAGAATATCCCTGCTGACAAAGCCAAGAAAGGTAGCTATAGCTGAGCAACTACACAGCTAACGCTGCCAAGGCTAACGTCACTCTGTACTATACATACTATAAAATGGTCTTCAACGCTTTCAGGCCAATAAGGACCCCTTAGCTGAGAGATAGATGAAGCAGGGGCTCCCACTAAATATTGGATTCATGATAAATGTGTGTTTTCAGACATTTAACGACGGAAACCCTCAATAGTTTGTGAACTTGACCTTTGGCTCTTGGTCTGCTCTTTTTTTCCCTGTACACCAAACCTCTTCGCCGAAAATAGCAGATCTACAAGCTCGTTGTTGTTAGCTTGTAGATGCGAGTGTTCAAGTTTAGTTGATTCAGGGAAAATCGGGGTCTGGACGCAATGGCAAACAACCATAGGCAGAGTCAGCTTGCTGTCTTTTGTTGTTGGGTTGTTGAAGAAATCCGTTATTTTCCCAATGCAGGTCAATCAGTGAAGAGTCCAGATCAGAGACAATACTTTGACGCCATACAATGCACAATCAATGTACAATTATGGACCACTTCATAGCACTGCATGGATTATTAGCCCTGAAACATGACGGTGTGATCCATGGCTATGCATAGATATATATCTAACATTCTGCTCGCATTCGCTGAGCATTAGGTATAGTGATATCTCTTTAAATCAGAAGAAGAGCAACAAGTTATCCTGCTGTCAGTCACTAACATTGTTCTTCCATTTCAATGGAGCTTTTACCCCAGGATGGCAACACACAATCAGTTTTAAGATCTTGGCCATGATAGGCACGCCATGTTTTAATGCCACATTTTGATTATCTTCTCACCTCATTTATAGACAACGTTTACGTTTCAAAATAAGATGTTTAGAAAATGTTGCTGTATTTATTGATAGTTATAATTACATGTTAAATTCTAGTTAATATTCAGCTCATCTTCATTTCTATCCATTAAGCAGTTAAAATGTTGGCCTTGATCTTAGGTGCATGACACAGGGCGCCTGTCAGCCTGTGTGGTTGTCAGAACATTGTCGGTTATTTTAATTGTTTCCTTCTTCAATTCATTAAGACTCCACTGTAGCTGCCTGGATAGAGGAGGACAGACGGAGAGGTATTCCTGCATAGTTTATCATTATGCAATGGTGCGTCAGTAGCTTTCTGCTATGCTTTGGCCTAGAGACCTAGAGGAAACCAACAAGCCAACAAAACAAGATGCCACGATTGTTTGATAATATATGGTAATAAGAGATGATATGAGAGAACTACAGATGCTGCAGAGATTATAACTCAAGTAATGGACTATGGTTGAGTTTGCCCATGATGCCCCCAAGTAGTAAAATACTCAACAAGACTTTTAACTGTAAGTAATTAGCCCATGTGGCCCATAGGTAAGGAACCTATCTTCTCCTGTGTCTGTAGCATTATAGGCAGCTTGCTGTACAAGTACACCCCCTGGACATGAATGACGCAGGGACGTCAGTCACTTACCACAATCCAACCCTTGATGCTGAGTGCCAAGCAGGGAGGCATTGGGTACATTTTTATAGTCTTTGGCATGACTTGGCCGGTGATTTAACCCAGACCTCTCAATCGCAGGGTGTACACGGACTCTTAACCACAAAGGCCACGTGGTGTGAGCTGGAACTTTTAACTGACTCAAACAATAAACCTGAGCTTGGTCAGGATAACTGAATACATCGCTGCAAGCAAGCTACCATGTAGGCTACACTGCTGATGGTCCTCAGACCTGCTGCTTTGTTAGGGCCTTTGGGAATAGGCATAAGTAGAACTGGTTCTGCGTAGGGCTGGGCGATATGACTTCAAATCAATAGCACGATTATTAACTTTTGCCTCGATTACGCTTAATGAACAATTATTAAAAAACAAACAAACATGTAGTTAAAATAGCAGATCGACATAAGCTCACAGCGTGTCGCAGAGCTGTGCCCTGTAAGCTTGTAGACTGTCTATTTTCGTGATTATGTATTTGGCAGTCTGCTGAGGCTCGCCACACTCGTATGCTGTGCCAGCATTGTAACGAAGTATAACACAGGGTTAAGTGGTTAATCAAACTAATGGATTTAGTCGATTATAAAGATCTATTCGATTTTTTTCGTGTTGATTCGTTGATAATAATAATTTAAAAAATATTCAATATACCTACTACATGAGATAAATGTCTGTTTCGATATGTTTTCAGTTAATCGTCCAGCCCTAGTTTTGCGTGCCTTAAACTGCATATCTGCCTGCTTATGAGCCAATGTCCCGGCTTCAAATGCTTATCTGTGTAAGTAACTAACCTCACATTACATTTGTGTCCTGTTGCGGTTTTACCGTTTGCATTTGACTAGTTATGAATGACATCATCACCACCATGTTCAACAAGAAGTTTCTGGAGGAGTTGTTCAAACCACAGGAGCTTTACTCCAAGAAGGCCCTGCGGACTGTTTTCGACAGACTGGCCCACGCCTCCATCATGAGACTCAACCAAGCTAGCATGGACAAGGCATGTGTAGTGTTCTGTTCATAACACTGATTTTACATGTGAATATACGTAGCCCTACCGAGAAAGCATCTGTGTCATTTTAGATTTATTTGGCTATCTTTGGATATACATAATTTCAAAGCGAACATTTGTAACTCAAATCTTTGCTTCTGGGGGTCCCTGGAACAAAATATTTTAAGATGGGTCCAAATACATATCATTTTGGGGGTCCTTGACATGAAAAAGTGTGAGAACCACTGATATTATAGCAACATACGGTTTTCAGAAAACTGTTAGGATTTAGAAGACATTTGTAGATGCGTTCCCGGAACGCATCTACAAATGAATGGGTTAAATGCGCTGTCAGGTAGTCTGTGAGTGTTAAGTTGTCAGTGCCACTTATTCCTCGGGTCTTTTACTAAATATTTACTGTGTGTGTATATATTATGTACGTATGTGTAATTCTATCTATATTCATAATGCTTTTTATTTATTTTTATTCCATCACTGATGCGTGATTAGTCAATAAAGCTGTGTTTGAATTATGTTGCCTTGTTTTCCTGCTCACAGCTCTATGACTTGATGACCATGGCCTTTAAGTACCAGGTGCTTCTCTGTCCAAGACCCAAAGACATTCTCCTAGTGACTTTCAGCCACATGGATGCCATCAAGGACTTTGTGAAGGACACCCCCACCATTCTCAGCCAGGTTGACGAGACATTCCAACAGCTCATTGAGGTACAGCATGCCTACCTTCATATCCTCTAGTATTTTTCTTCAGTGTATTTTGTGTGGACTAGAGGCGGCTGCTGTACTGTATGTGCCATGCATTGTGTCAAACTGTTGTGATTGTGTTCATTAAGATTTTGGTGAGTTTTTACTATTTTTTCAAAAACACGTGAAACACGTGATTGGCACGTTGCACCATATCGGTAAAACACATGAAAAGCACTCAATGAGTTAATCACTCTGTCCATCCATCTTCAAATTGTATTCCCCTATTGTGACTTGTGACTGACCACTAGGGTGGAACTCTTTGGACCGCGACTTCAGATCCCATAGCCTGTGGCAGAAATACTAATAAACAGCTTAAAGCTGGGGAAAGTAAAACATCTGCTTTGTCAGTCCCTGCAATATGGCAATGCCCATTGTGCAATATCAGTTTGACTGGCCATCCAACCGAGGAGGCTTATGGTAGTAAGAGATTGTTGCTGTTCACTCTGACACTAACATATTTTATGTATTTTCTTTTCTTTTCATAAGATGTATACACCATCATCTAATGGTGAATTCCAGCTGATCAGACAAACACTTCTTATCTTCTTCCAAGACATGCACATAAGGGTAAGTCTTGACTTAGGGGAAGGGAGTTTGAATAGCCCCACTTAAGCTTAATTTATCCTCCATGTGACACGTTGGTAGCTTAAAAATCAGTTCTTGTTTGCAAGCAACATCTTTGTATATACACTAGTATAAATTAGGCAAGTGGTTCCCAAACTATTTAATTCCAAGGACCCCCATAACTCTGATCTACAGATCTGTAAAGATACATTTAGAACCCACAAGGAACAAGGTCCCTGGACCCCACTTTGAGCACCACTGAATTAGGATTTTGAGTGACTGCTGTCTCGTATCTGGTATTTCACTGACTTCACAGAGGTTTCAGACCATTTTTCAGCTTTTTCTATTTTCTGTAGTATTAAATCTACAATCCGTAATTATTATTTCCGTTGTCTCCCTCTCCCAATGGAGAGAGGTAGTTGCAACAATGTCCGAACTAAGCCAAGCTCTATGGCTGTCTGCTTCAAATAACATTACTGCCATTGTCAACCAGCAGGTGTCATACCCTACCTACACCTCAGGTCAAATTCCTCATTGTAAGGGAGGCCGCCTCTCCAACCACTGCAGATGTACTAGTTATTGTATTACCATTCTCTACCATGCAGATTGATTGATTAAAGTAACTTTTCATTCACTAAGATGAACCAATTTCAACCTGGTGTCCCTATTTTGGGACTTTATAGCTGAAAATGTTTAAACATTTTCTAATCTGAAAATATTTAAAATAGCCAACCTACAAGCTTGTTGATCGGTTATTCTCTCCACGCAACACCGTCATATGACAAAGTATAGAATATAGGGCTTAAGCGGTTAAAGTCCTGGATTGTAGCTTTAATTTACATCTCCATTTGTGATGCACAGGTGTCCATCTTCCTGAAAGACAAAGTTCAAAATTCCAACGGCCGTTTCGTCCTCCCCACCACTGGTCCTGTTCCCTATGGATCACAGCCCCCTGGATTGACCAGGTAACACTTTGGAACAGAGCCATAGGCTGCTCAAAGTGAAAAGAATAATTTGCCCTTTAGTACATCAGATGAGTTTTAGTTTCTACTCAGGGATACATTCTGATGTGCCTTTTCTGTCCCCAGACACTGTCATGTAAAGATAGATAGGCGTAGCCAGCATGATCTAGTATGAGAGTGATGACACTCATATACTCCCATTGTAAGAATGGAATGTGGAAATGCTCTGTCTATCTCAATGAGGAAGTTCCAATGTTTGGAACTACAGCCCATAGCAGCCCGCTTTGCAGTGAGATCAGAACGTGACGGAACTCACTCTCTCTCTCTATGGGTTTGGGCGTAGCTGCAGCTAATTGCATTACAGAGGTTTTGTTATGCAAGACGTCTGTTTCTAATTTGAAGCAGCCTCTGCACTGTCAGGTGTTAATTTAACCCAGACAGTAATTTGAAGAAGCTTCTGCGCTGTCAAGCCCTGAGTGTTACTTTAACCCAAGGAGTGTGCAAATGTACCATTACAAGTTACATTCGTACACTCTTGGAGTTAAATTAACACTATGGATTTTACTGTGTGCTTTCAGCCAGGGCTCCAGCTGGCAAAGGATTGTGTGTGTGCTCCAAAATGTGTTTATCATGACCTGGGAAGAAGAACTCACATATGTGAGTGTGAATAGAATATGGGCTTGGGCTTCTATCAAAGATCATGACAGCTTCTCCCAGTCTATTCCTCTACTATTTAAATCATTGACTTGTTTGACATCTTTTGGGAAGTAGCTTCTTGTTATACAGTAGGTCACAGAACACCATCAGCTTATTCTTACTAGAAGAGTGCAAGGTGTGAATAATTTCTATAATATAACAATTATAAAAATAGACATTTCATTACGGTACCTGTATATAGGCACAAAAAAAAAATCCTATATATATATAAATATCTGAACTAGTGAGATTGTTGAAAAAGGATTCATTAAAGAAAGAAATACTGAAAATATGGCATGTTGTGTGTTCGTATATTTAATAACTAGATTGTTTAGCTGCACTGGCGAGGAGGTGAGCAGGCTACAGTTCCCAAGTGGAGGAACCTACAGCAGTCCTCTCCAAGAGGGCTCCTTTGACATGTTTGGAGACAGAGTCATCAAACTAGGCACAAACATGTAAGATGCCAACATCACAATCTGAGTTGGTTTGTTAAGTACAGAAAATGTTCAAGAATTGTTCTTGGTTGCATTGTTGAAAAGATACAGTATATTAACGAATACTATCAACGAATACTATCAACTCAACAACTTACATATCGTTGCTGTCAGCCAGAAACCTTCTGGAGTCTCCATGTTACAACTTTTTATGTATAGCGTGTGTCTGTAGATCTACTATTTTTGAAACATTTTGAAAGTGGTTAAACATTTAACCAACACAAAGTATTAACAAGAGTTTGTGACTCTAATAAATAACTACAATGGATCCATTGCAACACAGGTTATTTTCTTCAATTTTCTGAAAAGTAACGGTTTTGGACACAAGGTTTCAACTCGACAGCAACGATATATTGTCGCCTGGCACAACGGCAAGTTATTTAATAATTAACGTGCATATTTTTGTGTTCCATTTTAATCAGTTGCCTGTTTATATTGTAATCATGTTGACGTTTAGGTACAGTGTAAGTCGCCCAGTGGAGACCCACATGTCAGGGACATCTAAAAACTCTGCACAGCACACTAAGGTAAGCTAGCAAATTCACTGGCTGGATTCAAATCTTGTATAAGGCAATACTTGGAATGAAATACATCATCTGTGTGCACACAAGTTGTGTGAGTAAATGAAATATTGTGACCCATTTCTCATGTGCAAAGTACATCAGAAGTATCATTTTGTCTTGATGACATTTTGGAGAGAGTTGATGACCACTGAAGAGTGTCACAGTACGATAGCGTGGCTGTCGGGCAGACAGCCTATTTTAGTCATATGACAGTGCCCCGCAAATACTGCGGAAATTGCTGCTCTACAAGCCCAAAGCATTTTGTGAGGCTATTTATATTTTGTATACATTGGATCCATTGGAACCCAGGTTCTTTTTTCCATTTCCTGAAAAGTAACGGCTTTGGACAGTTGGTAATTATTGTAAGATAAACGCCATCTGGGGCTGTGTGTTTTTAGGAACAGTGGTCTGCTATCAGGAAATAACAGACCTTGCCTTAGATGCAAGTATTCAACAAAGCCAGGGAGTAATGATACATGTAACATAGTACCACATGACATCACTCTTCACATACCATGAAAAGGGACAGAACAGGAGCATGGAAAACGCCTTGAGGGGGAAAGATAACAAACTCATAATGTGCATTGGCGTTCTTCTGTGTTACCAGGTCAACACTGCTCCCAACCCCCTGGCCAAAGAAGAACTAAATCTGCTGGCAAGGTTAATGGGAGGGTTGGAGGTACAGAAACCTGGCAACACAGGCACTGGTTTCCGGGTCAACCTCTTTGCAACCGACGAGGAAGAAGAGTGAGTTTCTCCTATTTAAAAATGTCTGTTCATGTGTCTGTGAATTGTCATTATGTGGTGTGAATTGGAATGATGTGTCAGATATGTCCTATATCGGGTATGAGCTGCTCCCCCACTCTGTGTGAGGAAACAAAATGCTTTGACCTGTTTAATTATTTAACGCTGACATTTTTCTCACCCCAAGGGAGGCATTGATATCAAGACCAGATGAGTTTTCATATGAAGTCATAAACATTCAAGCAACGACGGTAAACATTATTATTTGTCTGTACAACCTGATGTTTTTTTTGTTTTGTTTTTCATGTTGATTTGTTTCAGTGTATAGGACATTGTTCCATGCAAGTTGGGAATACATGCCCCAGCCATTGTGCAATACTCATGTTATCTGATGTTGTACCCGTCCGCTCCACCCACGTGCATCGCATTTTGCGTCGTGACGCCGCTTTTGTTTGCTTCCTTTACTATGACCACATCTCTTCCATTGCACATGCTGCTGCTTACAGTATATTGGCAATATTGGCAACGCGGCACAAACAAATCGTCTCAGCCAATCACTTAAACCGGCGGATTGGGTTGGCCAATCAGGGGAAGTCGGTTTTCGGAAACCGTTGGTCCGACCGAATTGCTACTCTGTTCTGCACACCCCTGGGTCATAGGGGACACACATGCAGAGTTATGCCCGGGACACACAGACAGACATGCATACACACTTACAGGCACACACACACACACACACACACACACACACACACACACACACACACACACACACACACACACACACACACACACAGGTTTTGTGAATCAATAGTTAGAGATAGATAGATTCTTATTTTTTAGCTGAAAAAAACACCTGATGAGGCAGCGGCAGTTAAGCTAAAGATTATACATGATCAGAGATACACGCCTTTGCCAGCCAGCCTAACAGGATGTACTGTAATAAGACATAAGCCTTACTAGCAGACTGCTTCCTCACTGTGATTGATGGATTACCTTGACTTTCAGGACCAGCAGGCCAATGCTGAGCTAGCCAAGATCATGGGAGAGTTCACAGAAGCTACAGAGCCCTCGCCCAGTGCCACCAACAAAGGCGACGATCTCCTGGCCATGATGGACGGTCTGTGACCTGGTCACCATGGCAACAGTGCCCACAGTCAGGGGCACAAAGTGTACGGCTAGCAACAGTGCATTCTACTGTGGACCGACCTGTCTACTGTCTGTTGTACCCGCAAAAACATGGTGACTGACACACACATGTGCACTCAGACAGAAAACCTTGTTTTTTAAGGGTGTCTCTGAAAGTGGGGTTCCAAATTAACCCTTACAGGTCTGTAACTGCGTGAGTGTACAAATGGACCTGCAAGGTTGGTTACAGGTTAGCAAACTTCTAATGCTTGCAGTTTGCAAATGAGGAAGTGCAGTGGATCAAGCTTCAATACATTGGGATATGTTTGCTGCAAATGGGAACTTAAATGCCTCCAGATGTAGGCCTGTATCAGTGTGTTGTACATGTGTATGTATGGTGTTAGCTAAACATCAGATTTGATCTACTTAAGCCTTTCTTTCAGTCTGCTGTCCCTGGAAAAAAGTTATTTAACTTTGCACAAAGATCTCTTGTCCATCATATTTTCAGATTTTTTTTACTGTACTGTATACGTTTTCATGTTCACAGTACTGAGAGAGAGTTGTGATAATTCTTCCATCATCCAGTGAACAAATGACTCAAAGAGACTAGGGGAATCGGTAGAAACAAGGGCTGCAACTACAGTATGGGTTATCTACTTAGCGATTATTATTATATTGAAGATTTTCATTAATTTGAATAATCGATTAAGCAATTAAGCATTATTTTATACTTTGCCATACAATGGTGTTGTGCAAAAGTAGTGACAATAGCAGCTCTACAAGCTTGGCTATTTTTTACTTTTTAAAAGACTTTTCACCTATGACATGCCCAAAATAGGGATTGATTATTAATCGATTATTTTAATAACGTATCGATTATTTCTTATAATTGATTAAATCGATTAGTTCAATTAACTGTTGCACCCTTTGAAGAAACCCAAGTGCCCTTTCCACTGGGATTCAAAAACGGATTCCCTGAATCCCCTGGATGAAACTAAAAAGGATAAATCTTTCTTTCATATTTTGGCGTGAGATATGTTGGCAGTAACCTTTTTATTATGCAAAAGAAATAATCATAATTTAAAACATTGCAGCCAGTGGTACTCTAATCTCACAGGGATTTTGATGGACAACTCAAATATATGCTCAGTGATGGTAGCCAGATTATTATTATTGATATTATATTCTGGATTGTCTGATATGTAAATATGTTATAGAAGAGTATATTTATTTTAAATGGTGTTTGTTAATGTGTACATACATTTATCTTGAAGCGAGTTGGCACAAGGATTTTTGGCAATTACAAAAATGTTGAATATAGAACGCACATTTTTTAACACATTGAACAAAATAAATTGGAAAAACTATTGTTGAATGGGCTTTGTTGTAAGGTTGTTAATATTATATGCACCATTGCACCCTATCTATTTCAGTGGTGAAGCAGTAGGGTGATGATTATGTGCTGTATACCTAACCCAATTTTATTGCAGTTAAGTAGCAAGAACACAAGAGGGAGCTGCTGGCTATATGTTACGTATGAGGTAAAAGTACACATTTTAATCGCCTATTCACATGATGAAATATGAATGAACAATTCACAATAGTCCTTTAAATTGTTGCTAGTTGACTGGCTGTTGCTAGCCTGGAAACCAGACGAATCTGCCAGAGAAAAAAATAAAATTAAATAGTGCAGTGATATTAGTCTGGCCATGCCAGCCAGGCTATGCTGTTTTACTGTCCTTTGAGTAACTTATGTTTTATGTATATGTAACTTTTTCATGGTCAATTTACTCTTTATATACAGTCAGTGGTTTATCCTTGTTGCCCCAGATTAGTATTGTTAATAATAAAACACTAACTTGTCATTTAGAATATGAAGAAGCAATTAAAATGTCCCAGTGGCCAATAGACCATGGTAGGTGTACACTACCAATTGATTTGACTTTTTTCTGTCATTGGAGCACTGCATATGAATATGAATGTGCCTGAATGTCATCCACCCAAAATGATGCTCCCCCCGAAACCTGCATAGATCTACAATCAGAATTGCTATGGCAACGGCCCTGTCAGTGCCCAAGTTATTTGTGTGCAGTGTGCCTCCAGACAAAAGTGAAACTATGATAGTCTCAGCACGTCTCATAACCCCCTCCCCCAGTCAACCACACACTTTCACACTCATAATGTTGCATACCACGCAGGCAAAACATGCTGAGACATTGTTCTGAATGGATCAGGGGGTGGGGGATTCAGGTGAGGACTTCCTAATAATCTAGTCAAAGAAGAGACGAAAACCACTACCTGCCCTCACAGCCTGTCTTCAAAACAAACAGTCACGCAAGCTACAGCTGAGATCAGCAAGACTGCTCTGGATTCAACTTGCCAGCTCACATCACCAAATATCCTCCTATAACCCCATTACAAAAATGCCTCTATGTTTTATGTCCCTTACTTTCAATGTATTTACAAAGGCAACTTTATTCTCAATGACTGTACAAGTAGAAGTAGGCCAACACAGCCATTTTTATGCAGTTTTGGGCATAGATAAATTAACTTTTCTACACGAGAACAGAAACCATAAAGTTAATATTAACTGCAAACACATAGGCCTAATGCAGTCCCATAGAATACCATTCAAGCAACGGTCATTGATTAATAAATTAAATATTGTGAACAGCTATAATAACTAACAGCTATAATTAAGGGGATAATTTGCTGTACATGAAGAAGACCATGAGCTCATACAACATACAAAAAAACACAATAAAGCTCCAGTGTCAACTCAGCATTTCAGCAGCTTTGAGCCGGTCTATCCTAAACATGACCAAAGAGCATTTGGAACAAGCTTCTCTCCCCACCCTTGCATTTAGAGCTATGATTCACAGTTTCCGCTTCCAAACTGTGGGCAGGACACCATAAAAGCCACAGGCTGACAAGTGTTTCATGTGGCCATGCAGGGGCATATGCTGCGCTGCTGAGCAGTGGTGTAAAGTAACTAAGTACATTTACTCAAGCACTGTACTTGAGTACAATTTTGAGGTATTTTTTACTTTACTGGAGTATTTCCAATTATTGTACTTTTAGTCCACTACAATTATTTGAAAAATGTTGTTACTAGTTACTTTGTATATTTTGATTATTTTTACAACACATACATTAACAACTTCAGCCCTATACAATTCGGCCATTTGAAAATAGCGATCTACAAGCTCGTAGATCTGCTATTTTCAAAAGGTTTTTAGACATTTTATATTTGAAAACTTGTGAAATGGGACATTTTGCACAATGAGTACTTTCTACTTTTGGGTACATTTTGATTCCAATACTTTTGAACTTTTACTCAACTACATTTTTAATTGAGATTTGAGTATTTCTACATTGCAGTATTGATACTTTTACTTAAGTAAAACATTTTATACTTTTTCCACCACTGCTGCTCTGCTGAGTCAAGGCAGGAAGGAGAGTGCAACAACCTTTAGGTTGCCCTCTTTATTTGACACACTGTCTTCCCTGCCCACTGGTTTGAAACTGGGAGTGGTGGGTGGAATAGTCAAATAACGCTTTCTAAATTCGGCAGTGGTGGAAAAAGTATTCACATTTTTTTATTTAAAGTAAAAGTATCAATACTGCACTGTAGAAATACAGAAATACAGAATTCAAAATGTACTTTTTACAAGTTTTGAAATGTTTTCAAAAAATCTTTTGAAAATAGCAGATCTACAAGCTCACAATCGCGAGCATTGTGAGCTTGTAGATTGGCTGTTTTCAAATGGCTGAAATAGGCTGAAGAGTAATGTCTTTTGACAATAGCAGATCTACAAGCTCATTTGCGACCTGTTGTGAGCTTAATTATAGATCGGCTATTTTCAAATAGCCAAAGTATTATATATGGTTGAAGTGATTAATGTAAGTTTTGTAATAATATTCAAAATCTACAAAGTAACTATAGTAACTAAAGTTTTCAAAAAATTGTAGTGGAGTAAAATAAAAGTATAATATTTGCCTCTGAGATGCAGTGGAGTTAGAAGTTAAATACTGAAAATTGGAAATACTCCAGTAAAGTAAAAAAAAATACCTCAAAATTGAACTTAAGTAATGTACTTACTTTACACCACTGTTAGTAGGTTGCCCTCTTTATTTGACTCAAGTCTCCCTCATACCTGCCCACTGGTTTGAATTGGCACTGGGAGTGGTGGGTGGAAGAATAGTCAAATAAGGCTTTCTAAATTCGGAAGGGTGGTCTGGAGGTTCTTAAGGTCACTGGCATTTAAAATGTCAAGTAGTAAAATACTGAGTCATGGGACAAACTCCAACAACAGGAAATTTCGGTTAAGCTTGTTCGGTTAAAAGCATTTGACTCAAGTTAACCTCTTATTTGGACAATAAAAGTGTAATGTTAAACACCAAAGGCAACAACACATGCTATGTAAATAACAGCTATAGGGTAGTCTCGCGTAGCCAGACAACTATTCCACAATCTCCGAATGCTATCGGAAACATTTGAAAATTGTGGGAGGCAACTAGGCCACGCCAGACTAATAACAGGGTAATAACTAGTGGTGGAAGTAGAAGTACACATTGTGGAAGTACACATTTTTTTACTTAAAAAGAGGTGGTGCCATGGTTTTGCACTTTTTCTGTTTTTCATGTGTCTATGAGGTTGATAGAACTTCATTAAGTCCCCTGGTGGTGTTTTTATGGTGTTTTATGTCTTCTCTGACTATTTTGAGTTACTACCTGGAGGCTGAAACCTTGAGGGTCAAGCGTGCCAATAGAAAAACAGCGCTTTAGTGACATAGTAAA
Source organism: Gymnoscopelus microlampas (assembly GCF_963454915.1). Taxonomy (NCBI): domain Eukaryota; kingdom Metazoa; phylum Chordata; class Actinopteri; order Myctophiformes; family Myctophidae; genus Gymnoscopelus; species Gymnoscopelus microlampas. The sequence goes on from NC_139940.1 coordinate 19,326,785, forward strand.
AACATACCCTCCCCCTCATTATCATAACACAACAGGTGTGGGTATGAGGAGGAGGAGGGACTAGGACAGGTGGGTGGTGCTAAGGTGGTGGAGGAGGTGCTAAGGTGAGAACCAGGTGTACTTAATGAACTGGAGGCGTGTCCACACAAAAACATAATTTTAACACTCTTAAAAAAAATCTTCCTACTAGCATAACCATAATACCTGATGATTATGTTTTAGGGGAGGGAAAAATCACTGAAAATTACGGCACCCCGTCTTTCAGTAAACGTATCCATACCACAATGTGGTATTGGCATCAAAATATACTTAAAGGTAGGGTAAGTGATTTGCAATTATTCAAATAATTGCAAAATGGGTCAGTATTCTGATAGTAGGCCTATTCATTGCTATAGAGTGTTTGTTCAGTAAAAGTAGTCTCCCATATTTCTCCAGCTCTTTAATAAACAGAAAATGCATTTTCAGTGCTCTCTCCTGATTGGCTTAAATGTTGTCACCTACCTGAAAATGTAGGCCTACTACTATTCTCTTTACTTTAGAGCTGGAGAGACCCCTGTGACCGAACAAACGCTCTGTAGCAATGATTACTATCAGAATATAACACTTTAACCTTTTTAACAAAAAAGAAAATCCAAAAATATCACTTATACCTACTTAATGTACTAACTATACAATCTTTTTAAAATAGCAGATCTACAGATCGGCTATTTTCAAGTAGCCAAAGTACTCAGGGTTGAAGTGATTAATCTAAGTTATGTAATAATATTAAAAATCTTCAAAGTGACTAAAATTTTCAAATAATTGTAGTGGAGTAAAAGTACAATATTTGCCTCTGAGATGTAGTGGAGTAGTATTGGAAAGTATTGGAAATCGGAAACACTCAAGTAAAGTACAAATACCTCAAAATTGTACTTAAGTACGTACAGTACTTGGGTACATGTACTTAGTTACTTTCCACCACCACTGGTATGAAAGTAAAATGTAAGCTCGTCCGCAGGGGTCTAATTTATTTGCAATCAAGGATATACAGTTTCAATCTGAGTCATATTCTATTCTGAATGGAGAGCAATTTGATACTGCACGTATACAGTCGCTCATTACAGCAATACAGCAGCAGAGCTCCAAATGGCTCAAATGTATTTTCATCGATTTATAGTTGTAATAGCATGATGATGTAATCTTTCTCACTTTGCAACCTTCCTCTATTATGAAAAAACATTTCATCATCGGCACTCAATCATTTACCAGGAGAGAAGAAAAAAAAAACTCACGTCACCAGCCGTGGCAAGCCTGGTGCTCAGATTATGGTGCTTAGAGCCCGCCTACTGTGTCCGGTGATTTACACACACACACACGCACGCACGCACGCACGCACGCACGCACGCACGCACGCACGCACGCACGCACGCACGCACGCACGCACGCACGCACGCACGCACGCACACACACACACACACACACACACACACACACACACACACACACACACACACACACACACACACAAGTGTGTATGGACACGCACACGCATTCAGACAGTTTCCGTATCCGCTTTGGACCGGATCTGCCACCTCCTAAGAGAATGTATTTGAGTCTAAAACACAGGGCGACTGGGCAGCGTTGCCATGTCGGCTTATTATACGCGAGTTTGGGCTTCTTTTTCTGTAAAGTTGCTTGTAAAGATTGTTAGTAGCGTTTTTTTGGGCTTATTTATAAAGCTTATTTAGGCTTGCTTTCAATTTTTTGTATTTTTTTTCCAGGTGGTTCTCAAATATTTTCATAAATGTTTTGTGCCAGGGAGCATTTGTGTTGTTAGAATGTTTAAACAAATATTCAAAATATTCCACATTTTATTTCAAGAGTTTTTGAAAAAGCAAGCAAGCGAGCTTGTAGATTGCCATATAGGTTTGAAGTGCTCATGTGGCCAATAAGTTGCTTCTTTTGGGCTTGCTTTCCTAGACCTGGTTGCTTATTTCTCTCACACAATCTGGCAACGCTAGGCTGAAAGTAGCTGTCGGTCATTGCTGTAATCACGTGCGTCATTTCCGTTGTCAGGTGGTGCTTGTCGCTGTGGAAAGATGCGAGCAGGAGGGAGACGGAGCAGCGGAGGCTTTCCCACAGACTGTCGCTTGGTTCGGTAGCAGCAGGAAAGCAAGCAGCGGCTAAAAAGACCACCATACCCCCTCCTCCTTGGCCCCTTTCATTTGGAGGAACTAAACGGCGTCGTTTATGTGAAAGAAATGTCCCGCTTGTAACGACACGACGTGAGACTTTAAACCCCGGCGGTGTTCGTTGGGCTCGAGGTAAGAAGAATCGGTTGGCGAACACAAGGAACGCTTCCATCGCTCGCCCGGCTCGAAAATAGCCGATCTACAAGCTCACAAGGTGTCGTGGACGCGGGGTGTTGTGAGCTTGTATATCGGCTTTTTTTTCGGGCCGCGCGCGACGTCGTCGTACGACGAAGCATAGAAACCAGGTTAGAGAGAGAAAGGAGGTTTTGCTGTGTGATATAACTCCATGGTACGAGGGTGTCGCTGTCCAAAGCACAACAGATCTACAGAACTATCTACTCCGATGCATCGTTGGCTTGTAGATCTGTTATTTTTGGGGGGCAAGCGGACGGAGAATTTTAAATGAAGCTTTAGCCAGCTGGAGCTAATTTGTTTAAATGGCCTCCCGGCTGTCGGCTGAAGTGAGAGAAACTTCGCTAGCTGTGTAACTTATTTGCCTTTATTATCGCCTCATGCCTACATGATACGCAATGGGGTGAATAATGTACTGTGGTGGCCGCTGCGATATTGATGCATTTATGCTGCGTTTGGTGGTAGTTCGCATTCAAACGCCACCAACTCGTTGTTGTGTTGCTTGTTGCAATCAGTGTTGCCAGGTTGTGTGAGAAATAAGCAACCGGGTCTAGGAAAACAAACCCAAAAGAAGTGTCTTAGGCCACATGAGCGCTGTTAAACCTATATGCATGGGGTTTTTGAAAATAGCCGATCTACAAGTTCGCGACGCGTTGTGAGCTGCTAGGTCTGATATTTTCAAAAACTCTTGCAATAAAATGTGGAATATTCTTTTGAAACATTCTAATACAAATGCTCCCCTGTGGCACTCTTCATGAAAATATTTGAGAACCACTGGTTTTAAATATTGATTAAAAGAAAGCCTAAAATAAGCAAGTACACTTTAGAAACCAGCCCAAAAAAACGCAACTACATTTTTTTTTACAAGCAACTTTACAGAAATAGACGACCATGTCGCTTATAATAAGCCAACGTGGCAACACTGCTTGCAGTACGTGCCCCCTTTGTGTGGCTGGCCGCTCTGTTGGCCATGTCTTATTAAAACCAATGAATCCAGTAAGCTTTGTTGTACTTCATTGTTTTTTCCATTTATCATAAGCTTGGTGTTATAGATCACTCGTGGAGCCATCTCAAGAAATATGTTAACTTCGCTTGCTGCATGATTTTTGTGTAAAATACTGCATTCATTCAAGAGTAACTTCACAATGAATGACATTATTATGGGGGTGGCGTGAGCGAGGCGGGCAGATAGTTATTGTTGTGGGGACAACATAGTAGCCCCTGCTTCCCTGATAAGCACTGTTGCCATATCGGTCTATTATAAGCGACTTGGGGCTTCTTTTTCTGTAAAGTTGCTTGTAACAATTGGTGGTTGCGGTTTTTTGGGCTTGTTTCTAGAGTATACTTGCCATGTTTTGTGCCACAGTGAGCATTTGTGTTGTAATAATGTTAAACAAATATTCCACATTTTATTGCAAGAGTTTTGGGGAAAAAGCAGATCTAAGAAGTGTGAGCTTGTAGATCGGCTATTTAGAAGTGCTCATGTGGCCTAGTTGCTTCTTTTGGGCTCGTTTTCCTAGACCTGGTTGCTTATATCTCTCTCAAAATGTGGCAACACTGTTGATAAGCCTTACTTACTGTCTGCTTGTGCACGAGTTGCATCATTGCCCATGCACAGTCTGTGGGTTTTATTTGGATTAACAGTACAGTACATGCTGTTGCCAGATGTCTGGACCCTGTGGTCATAAGATGTCTCCAAGCAATACCTATTTCTGTCTTGATTCTAAAGATTTACATCCAGTTGTTTGCATCATGACCTTGTGGTCTTGGCCATGTAGTAATGGTCAAGGACGTTCTGACTCTAGCGATGTAGCCAGCGACTGCAGTCATAATAGCTGACTAGAAATGGCTTGATTGATAGGCTTCTCAACATTTCAATCAGACAATAGGATTGAAGCCCATATGACCTTGTTCGAGTTGTAAGGGAAATAATTTGCAGGAGAGGCAGCAAGCCCTTTGTCCTTACACCCTGCATTTGATCAATTTATTGCCTCCCCCTGGGCTTATGTTGATAAAGTGATTTAGTTTTTCCCCTCATTTTTTTCTTCATATTAAGTCATATTAGATCACCATAGCTTTAAGATTTAAGATTAAGATTTGATGTAGGAGTTCCTTGCAGAGCCCACTGAGTGGCATGCAGCCAGGGTATATCTGCTACAATAGATAGTCTTGTGGGTGGATCTGCAGCCACCGATGTGGTCGTTTTGTGCTCCTAATGCTATTTACAGAGCCCACATTTTCGTGGGCACTGACAGCATGTCTCTCTGCCTTTTGTGTGATATTGTGATTCAGAAACAAGTGTTTCTGTTCTCCTTTCTCTGGTACAATTGGAGGCAGATTTGTCCCTCTTGCTACTGTAGATCATCGGCTGTGGAGAGAGGCAGACTAGTGTCATCATCAAGGCTGTCATCACACTGATGTCATTTAGGTCAATGTGCATTAGTTGGTTACTTTGACCTCTGCTGTTTAGAGCTGTCGGAAGTTTCTTTGAAGCAGGGCATCCACCATTGAGTGGGTAAATGGTTAAATTGCTGTGACGTGTGGGGCACCTTCTACCCTTGAGTAACTTTACTGTTAAGGGTTCAATGTGCATGCGTTGGTTTAGCACGATTTGTAAACACTGACTAAGTGGATGATTTCCAAGCTAAGGGGATATGGGTCAGGTTTACTGGAAAACAGTGGAATTAAGGTAGCTGTGATGAGTTGAACCCATGCATAACTACAGATGGCCCTTGGGCTGGGCTGGGGGTGACATTTTGCCTCGATTACTGTTAATGGACAATAAAAAAAGAGTGAAAATAGCAGATCTACAAGTACAAGGTCACTTGACCATGATTGGTCATAACATGATTGGCTCTAAATATCGGTTTCGATATATTTTTGGTTAATTGCCCAGCAATAGGGGCGCTCAGGTGGCGCAGTGGAAGTCCCTGCCCACCACCGCGGAGGTTGTGGATTCTAAATTTGAATCCACCGTGGTGCCTCCGGCTTTGTCAGGCATCTATGTGAACAAAATTGTCCCATGTTTGGGGGAGGGAAGCAGGGCAGGGAGGGTGATATTGGTCATTGTACGTACTCCTACGGGCTGGGGGCGGCACATTTCCTCCCCGGTGGGGGCTCCTCACTGGCAGGTGAATCAGTAGGATACAACACAGCAGTGACAACACAGAAATGTGTGTGGGAGTTCTCATTTGGCATAACGACCAAATTTGGGAGAAAAAGGGGTAAAAAAAACTAAATTGGCTACTCAAAATTGTTAAGAAAGGGAAAAAATGCCCAGCAATACATGGCTGTCTGAAACTGGCTGGTAATAATGTGAAATACTTGCCTACTGCAGCAGTTAAACTTTCAATTTAAATTCATTCTGTCAGCTTCATGGGTGCCATCCAGTTGTGGCCAGACAGACACATTGGATCATAATGATTTGTCTTATCATTGTCCCTTTGACTGCTTTAGAATAGACTGTTCTCTTACTATCTGTATTGTGACTCTGGGTCACTTGTGGTTTGTGCAGATAAATGTTGTCACATGAAAACCTCAGCTCATCGCCCTCGGTGGGTGATGACTAGTAGTGATGGCGACAGACAGGCGAGAGATGTGATGACACTGTCTGCTGTCTGGGATCACAGAAAACCTCATGGAAGTGAGAATTCATATCGGCCCACGCTGGCTTCCAAGTGCCAACTCTCCTGCATGCCTCCGCGTAGCCAAAACGCTACCCGGCAAGTGGTGCACATTCTGCACAACCACTATTTTGAAAACGCAGAGGTGTAGGATATAATGTATACTTGGTAATTTAACTGTTATTTCTTTGTTCAGTTTGTCCTACTGATAAGGCACATGTCAGAGAGCTGTGGGACCTATTTCACATCATCATTGGTGTCATCACAATGACATTTAAATAATTTTCAGAGAGGAATTCTAGTCCATGGGAGGGAACCCCCGGGGCGACAGCTGGGTGAATCACTCCCTTCAGTTCTAGGCACCACTTCCTTATTACGGGAACCGGGGGGTGGTGGGGGGGATCATCATCATAGGAGAGCTCATTATAAGCAAACAAAGCATGGCCTACCTCAAGCTCCTGAAATCCTGGGCTGCAGGTCTACCGTGGCAGTTTACTGTAGTTTGTGTCATGATGTGTCACAATTTGCCACTGGTTCCTCTGGTATGTGTTTCTACTTCCAATATCCTACTAGTATAAGGCTTTGCAATTAAAGGTTTCAGCCCTGCAGGGACATGCATGTCATTTCTGAGAGGGAGGCATGCATGCCTCACCAGCCAGGCCTAGATAAGCTGCCTGTACAGATTTTGAGATAAAACCATGCAGATTAAGAGTGGAAGGATTTTGCTGAATGCTTTGCCATTGCAACAGTAAAATGCCAAAGCCGGACCTCTGTTGCAATGTTACGAACCACTGCAAAATCTGTCAATTGCCCAGCACTGCCACGCTCATGAAAGAATTCCGGGCAATTCATTGTGAAGCAAATTGTATTTACATAGTTGCATTTTCACATTTCAATTGCAGAACATGGGCCCATTCTCAATGCTCCATGTGGAGGCTGAACCTTTAGGTGTTGCCCTTGACACTAGCAGCCATCATGCTGAATGGAGTCATAATGGCCTGCCATTCACACTGAGGTGTTGGTAAACGTGTGGGAGGGGTGTTTAAAACAGGCTGGGAGGAGCTGCCCTGAATTTTACCCCCTTTTTCTCTCCTGTCTTTTTTGGTACTGTACCACATAACACAGCCTTGCTCTCAGTGAGACAGGAGGACAACTCCTGATGTCATTGGTATGGTCATTCTTTTTAAAGGACTGCTATTTTTAAGCGCATGAAAGTTTTGTTTTTGTTTTATTATAGTTATTTTGTCAGATGCTCCGTTGAACCACTTTAGTCCTGGATGTGTAGCTCAGGCGAATCTGCAGAGAGTTTGCAACTTTGCATCCTTGCAGTCACATGTCGTTCTTCAGTGCTTTAATTTGCCTATCTTTATCTGATGTATTTGTTCCCCCTGCAGAGCTCCAGTATGTCTAAGCGGCGCTTGTCAGAGAGGGGAGCCGGGGAGACTTCGAGCCGGGCCAGCAAGCTCCTGTGTCCAGGGATATCTGGCAGCAATGCCAAGAGAGCCGGGCCCTTCGTCCTCGGTAAGGGAGCTGCTGAGATTTATTTAAGCCCCAAAAGAGGGCCTGTGTGTGTATATACTGTGCAGGAAAGAAGTGGGGATGGGGCGGGGGGTCTGTGTGTGCACATCTGAGACAAGAATGTGAAGAATTTTTCTGATCCCCTTGACATTGGCTAAAAAGCTCAGAATTCAGTCTGTTGCTTCCTACCTCTTCTCAAGAAGACCTGTCTCTTCCATACTCTCAAAACCTGTCAGATCTTCAGCATAACACACTTCCACAGCATTCGCACTGCTTAGTGCCAAAGAAAACAAGAGTCTGAGAGGTGTGAATGGGTGCATGCACATGCAGCCTAAAATGACTTGCAGAGACCACACACTTAAGACTGTAGCATACCTTTTGGTCAAGCAGCTGTCTCCTCTGCTAACCGACCCCCCACATCCCACCTTTTCACTTGCAGGGCCTCGCCTGGGCAACTCACCAGTGCCCAGCATAGTGCAGTGTCTGGCCCGGAAAGACGGTACAGATGACTTCTATCAGCTCAAGGTAAGAGTGTGTGTCTCTTTAGTACACTTTTTCTTTGTATTGATGTCAATGACTTACTGTACGCTCATGGTTCAAAAGCAGTTTGAACATTCCCATCCAAACAATGGCCCCGTATCTCCATAGTCATCTGAACTTTTGACCTTCTTAAGTACAAGGCTACTCTTCTTAAGTAGCCTTGTTGTCACTGTTCATTTTATGGCTCCCACTGTTTCAGCCTGTGTCAAACGACAGGCCACAGTCGGGCTATTTCTTTATTGGGGCAATCCACTAATGTCTTTACACAAGAGTCACATTAGGAGGAGGAAAAGAATGAAAAAGGTAGCACCCCACCTGGAATGTCAACTTTTGACCTCATGCCATGTCCATGAGGTGAGTAATTCTGAGACCCAACCCCCCAGTATTGCAGCGCCTCAGTGTCTACGGCATGGCTTGTTTACTACACATTGGTACATGTGCCGATGTGTCAAAGCTTTAGTCCCCTGCCTTTTGCCCCCAGCTGCACAGGCATGCTTTTGCCTTCAGAGTTTAAAAGTGCCCCCTTATTTGGCTGGTGTCAATTGTATTTGATTTTGTTTTGTTTTTCCAACTGCCCCCCTTCCAAAAGGTTTTGTCTCAATCAATCAACCTTGCGTCTTCCAACATTCCAAATCCATTTTGTCATGAAATGCATCCCCAGGCCCCAGTTCGGTTACGGTGAATTATATGACTCTGGTAGGCCGTGTTTTTATGAAACCACAAATAAACAACATTATATGTCTGTTTGAAAAAACGTAGATCAGTAGGACTTGAAGTTGCCACCATCACACTTTAAGTTTGCCATTATTGGCTTGGTACTTGTGAGCAAGCAGGCCAGTCTAATCATCATTAAAGCAATGAAGTCTCTGTCATGCAATTCATTTCTGAAACGGCTCGCTATGTTTTGCATGGTTGTGGTAGTTTAGTGGTTATGGAGGGCAAAGGCGGGGCATCATCGAATAGTGAGCCGTCTGTGCCCTTTTTTATTTGCTTGAGCCCCTGCACCAAAAGATCTGCAGCTGCATAGTTCAACCCCCTGCTACATGCTAAGCTATGGTCATGTGCTTTCCAAGTTAAATTATTCTTATATTTGTATGTTCTTATCTGTATGCAATATGGACCCCCTGAGTGTCTGGAATAAAGTTTGAATTGAATTGAATTATTCAGCCCTTTAAGAATGGTCCTAATCTCAAGTGGCGCAGGCTTTTGCCCGTTTCTGATCCCCATCTGAGTCTGTGCCAGGTGACCTCTGACCTTTTGTGTGTCTTTGCCTTGTTTTAGATCTTGACACTGGAGGAGCGGGCGGACTCTGCCGGGGAGACCCAGGAGGAGAGGCAGGGAAAGATGCTGCTACACACGGAGTACTCCCTGTTGTCCCTACTGCACAACCAGGATGGAGTGGTGCACCACCACGGCCTCTTCCAGGTACTAGTCTGTCAAACCATAAGGCAGGGTGGACTACTATCCCAAATCCATGCTGCAACCAATATGGTTCTCTCACTCATCAAAGTTGCAATGGAGAAGAGCTTAAGCTCAATACTAAGGAAATGGAATGCTGTAGCTTTTAAGCAAACAGCATGACATCAAATTGACAATTTATCAGAAAGCTCACGATTCTCAAAAAAATGCTATACAAATGATACACACATACAAATTGACTTTTTGAATACTTTAAAGAGAAACATGAGCTTCGTTATACAGCGACAGAGAGAGAACATTGAGACTTTATATACTAGTCTGTATTAGTCGGCACCTCTGTGGGCGTGCGTTTTACAAAACACAATGTCATCACCACAGAAGTTTCTGAAATTGTTTCAAAACAAGTAGGGACGTGCTCTTTTTAGTGCCTCAGTAAGTCTGCATACTGTAGGTGAGCTCATCATCATTGGGACTAATTAGCTACTTTCGCTTTAATCAGCCTTGGTTCAGTGGATAGGAAGGAGAGCACAGCTAAAACCCATAGACCTATTCATCTGCAGTCATTCTCTATTCACAGCACCATCCATTCACTGTGACTCATTCTCTCACCTCCTTCCTCTCTTCCCGTACGTCTCCTGCGTTAACTTTGTTATTGTGCCATCTGCTTGGTCTCTCTCTTCTGTATTACAGAAGCTCCTGTCCCACTATAGTAGTGTTCTCAGAATAGCAGCATTGAGCTGTGGCAATCTCTGATTCATTCAAGGCCCGCAATATTGATTGAATTATTATAGAGCATCCCCACTGCACTAGAAGCAGTTGGTAATGAAAGCGCTCAGAGGCTGTAGCTCTCCCTTTGACAACCTGATACAGAAATCAATGGAGGAGCCTTGGTTCTGCTTAGACCTTAGGCATAAGCCTGTGCAGAAGAATGACCTTTTGTTATTCATCCTCAGTTACCGCATCCCCCAGTAAGGAGGGGCGGACGTGTTCCATTCACATTTAGAGCGTGCTACTGTTGGCTGTAGGCATTGCTATTGATTGCATCCCCGGGTCAGCGTCCTTCCCATGTTGAGTGGATCACTTTGATTGTGTCGCACGCTACAGGAATCCATTCCACATGATTCATGCACAAGCTGATTGTGATGTATATTGATCTAAGGTAGTTGGTGGTGGTGGTGGTGGTGGGGGGGGTGGTATTGGTGCATTATCGGACCACTAGCTTTTCAACAAACTTAATATAAAAAGTCGGCTTCCACCCAAGGATTCCCATTCTAACTAGAACTTGGAGGAAAGCTGAAAACGTTACACGAATTTCCAGTCATAGAATTGATTTTTAAATATTGGTGATCAGAGTCATAATTCTGGTGATGATCTTTAAATCAGTCAATGTTTTAGGCCCAAAATAGAACCCAGAGGAACTCTCTGTTCCCATAGTTATACCAAAATAAGGTGAGGCAGTGTTTAGTTATTATGCCACACATATGTAGTTTGGGGGGGAGAAATACAAATTATTTGTTATCCTTTTAAATGTTTTTTTTGTCTTTAAAAACCTCTTTGTACGCTTTAAAGCACTTGCATAAAATGTGCTGTAGAAATAAAACCTTGTCTTCACATTTGTCGTATTATGTGCTTTCCCAGGACCGAGCGTACGAGATAGTGGAGGACATGGAGGCCAACAAGGTGCGCAGGATGAAGAAGCGAATCTGCCTGGTGCTGGACTGCCTGTGTGCCCACGACTTCAGCGACAAGACAGCGGACCTCATCAACCTGCAGCACTATGTCATCAAGGAGAAGCGACTGAGCGAACGCGAGGCCATCGTCATCTTCTATGACGTGGTGCGAGTTGTGGAGGCCCTGCACAAGGTGAGGTCCAGCTGACCTATAATGTATGTACGTGTACATAAATACAGTATGTACGGTACTGCAACGCTTATGTCGATTTATTTATCCGTATGCAACTCATAAATGTGTTGTATTTCAACGCTTTTCAGCTGAAAATGTTTTTTTTTTTTGCCAAAGCATACATCAGGTATACTGATACTAAAATTGCACAGAATTGTATTTATTTAGTAATTTCATTGGTGAAGGCAACTCAATGATAAAAGGAAGCATGCTAGAACTTTTTGTGCCTTTCTCAGCATGGAAGGCAAACTGCATTGTTGTTGTTTCGGGTCATACATCCCTTCGATGACTCATTTCCCATGTTCGTGTGCCACTCCCAGAAATGAGATGAAAGATTGTTTTGATTGCAGTGATTCACTTAGAGCAGTTTGACCAATCTTTCCTCTGCTTTTCTCTCTCTCTCTCTGCAGAAAAATATTGTGCACAGAGACCTTAAGCTTGGAAACATGGTGCTGAACAAACGGTAAGATGAACCGCGATCAATCTGCCAGTCAGGCTATCTCATTGGGGCCCGTCTTCATTAGACCTAGTTGTGAAGTTAGCCTGCCAGTAAGTCGCTCACTTTAGACTCAGTCATGCATGAGAGGCCTCACAGCCAGGCCCAGCGACCTGTATCCAGTGTGCATTTGACCTTATACCCAAGCAGGGGTGAAGTTCTCAGTCCCAGAGCCTGGGACCAGCCATGCTAACTTAAAGTCACTTTTACTGAAACTACTCTGACGCTCCTGTCTGGTTCTCCCCCATGCCTGTGTGTTGAGTAAGACTTGGTGATTCATTTCCCGCAGTCACATTCCCTGGGAGCGAGGAGGAGGAGGAGAGGGGGCTAGAACCTAGTGTAAAACAGGGGGCGAAGAACGCATCTCTGCTTTGTTCTCTGCGGGAAACTTGCTGGTGGTAATGGGTGTGTGTGTGTGTGTGTCTGTGAGCGTGCACACACATACAGGGGAATGGCACTGCACACATAAACCCTGGTGTGTGTGTGTGTGTGCGCGTGAGTGCACCTCAGGTCACAGAGTGCCGCAAATCGGATAGGCTCTGCGGAATGCAAGCTCCTCCATCCATAAAGCCCTCTCCAAACCCCATGTGTGCTGAGTGTGTGAGTGAATTGGGGGGGTGTTTGGCTTTCAGCCACACTCCTTTTTTCCTCCCCCTCGAAAACTGCTAATTCCGCTGTAAATTCATCCAAATCTTGTTGAATTTCAATCATATTCTTTGCTGTAGTTACTAGTGAGAGACATTATGTCAGCAGACCATTTTGAAGAGTGCAAACGGCTATTGCCGTTTTCCTCCTTTTGTGACACGTGTTTGCGCAGCAGAGAGTGCACGCTCAGAGACGCTGGAAAAATACCCCATAAAGCTAGCCTTTTTCATACGGGGGCCACATGACTAACAAACACACGCTCTCGAGCCTACGCATGCTTATCTATATATACATAGAGATACACACACCTTCACAGCTAAGCATGCACACATCCGACAGCATGATTGTGCATAATCACGGGTCTGTTCTATTTGCGACAGAGGCCACTCATTCTCTTGTGGAACATCACCGGTTTTATATGCATGAGTGGATGCATTGAAATGTAATGCTCCCAGGTATGCCGTCACTCTTAATACTTTCACACACACACAAACTCATACATTCACCGGCTCTCTCTACACACTCGCTCACACAAGCACATGCACTCACCGTGAGAGACACACACACACACACACACACACACACACACACACACACACACACACACAGTGTCAGTGCTGTAGCTCCGGTGCCCTCACCAGCAGTGGTGGTGATGAAACAGGAGAGTGTTTTGGCCAGAGAGAGGGAGGGGTGGCGGAGAGCATGGAGCAGACGAGCGGAACACTCCGTCCCAGCTGGAGACAAAGGAGAGGCCTGCCAAAGGCCCCATAGCTCAGGGCTGACTCACACACCGCCATGCACGTCACACACACACACACACACACACACACACACACACACACACACACACACACACACACACACACACACACACACACACACACACACACACACACACACACACACACACACACACACACACACACCTCTCTCTGTTTACCCTCTCCTTTCTCTCTGCTTCTTTTCATTTGCAACCATCCCACTCTCTTTGCATTTACTTTCCTGCTTTCTTTGTCTTCCTGGCATGTCCTTTGGTTCCTCATACTTTATTCCTTTCGATCTTTTGACCATTTGCCATGAACTTGCATTCGCTAGTGCATTTCCTGTCCCCCAACACCTAGACATGCAAAATGGGAGTTCAGTATGGGAATAACGAGAGTAAGCCCCCCCCCCCCCCCCCCCCCCTCCTTTAGCCTCTCGTCTGTCTCCCGCTGTCCTAACGTCACTCTGGGAAATGCAGCATCAATTAGCTCATTAGTTGTTAGGCACATAAAAATCCACACATAAAAATCGTAAGTGTTAATTTCAGTCTTGAGAGTGCAAAAATTGACCCATAAGGATTTTGTTGTGCAGGATGCTGTAGATCACTCATCACGGCTGTTGACTGTGTGTGTGTGTGTGTGTGTGTGTGTGTGTGTGTGTGTGTGTGTGTGTGTGTGTGTGTGTGTGTGTGTGTGTGTGTGTGTGTGTGTGTGTGTGTGTGTGTGTGTGTGTGTGTGTGTGTGTGTGTGTGTGTGTGTGTGTGTGTGTACACGTACGTACGTATGCATGTAAAGCTGCATCGATTTGCCTTGACATCTTAATGCTGACGGGCAGTTGGATGTGGATAGGATACATCATGCACCAACACACAGTATGCAAACAACAGCCATACCCCACACCCAGGTGCTAATGGGACTTTGTCTACTGTATAGATTGCTTTCAGTTAATTGACATCAGCGGGTGTCTGGTGAGCCATCGTTTTGCCATTGTGTTGAAGATGAGCTCACACATTTGACATTTGTATGCGGCTGCCCTTGCTTGCTGCTCAACCCCCCACCCCCCACTTTGTCCTGTTGACTCGCTGGTTTGTTTGGCATGATTTTGTTTGCCGCTGCAGTAAAATGAGTTGTTTACAAACCTTGCTCCATTTTTACCACAGTGCCAGCCACACCTTTGTTAAATTATTACTGAAAAGTTTATTTTGTTCTAGTCCTAAAATTGATTGTAAAATGGAGACAAAAAAAGGAAAATGGCCCCGGCCCATCGCGTAATGCAATTCCCAGCCTCCCTCTCACAGGATCAAATTTAACTTCTGCCCAAGAGAGACCCTCAGACGTTTAGCTCTTAAAGAGAGGTATTTTCGGGATGTGCAATTTGCAAGTCCCTGTGCTGAGGATGCCCTGTATTCAACCTTGTTCCATCTCATCAGCAGGGACAGGGTTTATTTTCAGCAGGAGGTTGTGGGGAGAGTTGGGGAAGAAGGAGGGGGGGTTGGAGTTGTGTGTGGGGGGGCCCGTTCGGGTTTCTGGTTTCCTGTGTACCCGGGGGTCACATGACCAGGAAGCGGGGATGGTGTGGTCTCCCATGTCCCTGGGGACCCTCGCCTCAGCAAGGCGAACATGCAATCTCATTCACCCAATCTCCGGTGCAAGAATAGAAGCCTGGGTCGTGATGCGGGCAGACAAAAGATGGAGCCGCTCCTCCACAAAGGAGGCTTTTAATGTCGAAGGCCCTTACGAGCACCATATTTTGTTTCTCCAGCCTGTCCTTGTGCAGATCATGAGGCCACCATGGCGCTTCAGAGGACAGTTGGACAGTTGATGTTTTCTGAATACACACCCAGAACATATAATTGGATGAAAATTATTATTTAAACAGATCTTTGAGTGGAACGATGGGAGATCAGAGCATCCACACGTGTGGGTGATAAAGGGAATTGGCTCCAGACATTAGAATGAGGATGAGGATGCGTGGGTAAAGCAGGGTGTGAAAGTGAGAGGGAATAGAGGAAGCTGTTGACCTCAGGTTCTTTAGAAAGCGGATGTGAGTGAGGAGCGTGATCCTGAGTGGACCCAGGCTGTAGACTGCAGCTGTGTGTGTGTGTGTGTGTGTGTGTGTGTGTGTGTGTGTGTGTGTGTACATATTCATGCATGCATGCTCACTGGTGGGTGTGTGCGCGCGTGCATTTTAAAGTTGAGACCAATTGAGTGGGTGCACTTAAAGGTGTGCATGTATGTGCATAATCTAGCAGCCATCCCCACCACATATACAGGTTTACATCCCCTATTCGTCAGCCCAGTGCCACGCAGTCTTAGTCACCAAGACAATTATCCTAAGCCACAAGCTGACTCACATGTTTGTCAAAGCATGGCTTTTTATTTTCTCTTTCTCTCTCTAAAGAACAAGGAGAGGCAGAATAGTCCCCCTGGTTTAAAACCCTATATGATTTCACTCTGCCACACACAAACTGTTTATCTTTGATGAGTCAGGCAAAGAAATGGGATCAGCCCACAGTGTTTCCACAGAAACCAAATTAGCCGGACTTCCACGGCAACCTCAAAGCGCCAGTGTGTCTGGGGCACACACCGTCGGGAGATATCACAGGCATGATGGGAGTGGGATGGCTCTCTTTGGATGTGGTTACGATGAGCAGCATAAGTCTCTTTCAGATACTATTGCATCTGCTGCCGCTGCAAGTCGTAAGGCCCTGAGATATATTAGACACTAGAATCAAGTAGGCCTGCCACCCTCATCCAATTGTGTCAGTTCACTACTTGGCAGTGTGGCCTGCCTGTCACATTCTAAGCTTTCCTGCGATGGGATGGAAGCATTCAAGCTATTATTAGGGTGCTGGCTGTGCATTCCTGTGTGTAGTGTATAAGTAAGTGCAGGGACTGTGCGATCAGCGAACTCACCCATTTGTTTTCTGTTTTTTAATTTAGGACTCACCGGATCACCATCACCAACTTCTGCCTGGGAAAGCACCTGGTGAGTGAGGATGACCTGCTAAAGGACCAGAGAGGAAGTCCGGCCTACATTAGCCCTGATGTACTTAGTGGTGAGAGAACAACACAATGTGCCTGACACACTTCACTTTCACTTTAAAAACAAAGGCCACAAATATGGGATTATATTAGAATTGTTGACAGTGCACAGGGAACACAAACGTGATGGCATTCGAGGGGCTCTTGTGAGGTAATGGATAAGTACAGTGAGCTAGTCGGTACCTGTCATGTAACAGTATTGATCAGTAAAAGCCCCACTCTGATATTTATAGACCTGCCCGCCTTGAGGCAAACAAATTGGCTGAGGCGACTTGTTTCCATACCAAACAGATGGGCTATTCAGCCAACATCACATGTTAATCTTTGCGGGTGATAAGAATGCTAGATATGTTAAGCATTTTTCAGCGTTGGCAGTCACTCGTTGCGTCTTCAATGTTAATCCTGTCCTGAAATGCTCCTGTTTCCACATAATGCATGGCCTTGAAAGGCAGTTGGCCCCTGTTCAGAAGGCTGAACCTGCTTAATGTGAGTCCAGCTGAGAAGCTGCGAGTCATTCAAGTGCATGGCATAACGTTCGGCAGTCGGTCTCGTGTTTGATTGTCCGGCTATTAGGCAACAAGAATCAGGATGTGTTGCAATCTTGGAAGATTGGTATAATTATAGAAATAGCTGCATCTTTTTTTTCCATTTCCTGATTTAATAATCATGATGCTGAGCTTAGTATTTCCTTGTGTGTTTAAAAATGATGATGCTGAGCATTGTCATACTTTACACTTATGGATTTGCATTCTGTGTGTAAGACATACAGTAGTTCCTTTAGAGTTTTTAAGTGAGGAAATCAATCTTATTGTTTGGCATTCCAGCATCGATTGTTGCTAGATGAGTTGAAACGGCTCTTTATGCCGTTAGAGAGGATGTTTAAACCCCCACGGTCCATTCACTACAGCATAAATTACTAGAATCCTCACTCTGGACACAATAGGCAGGTGTTATAAAAATAAGTGATGCCAACACACACAAAAAAAACCTTGCTTGCCTTCAACCAACCAACCACCTCATAAAGGGAAAACAAAATGTGTACATAGAAACCCCAGAGTGTGTCGCTATATCAGCGTAACGTGACAGACGCACAATGAAAACGGAGCTTTGGTGAGTCACGCGTCGGATGAGTCACTGGAGGGAAACTACTCCCATTTACCTCCCCTCCCATTCCCAGCCTGTGCCTGTTCCTGTATGTGTGAGCGTGTTTGCATGTGTCACAAGCCTTACCATAATTGCCTGCTGCCGCTGTTGCTGCCGCCGGACTGGCTGTGACAACACTGCATGTGGTGCTGCTCCGCCCCTCCGGGCCCAGCTCCGGCTTGCTCATCGGTGCTCCACGGCTGCCTCTAATGGCCCTGCCTTGGCCCATTCAATCCGGGAACGCATCTCTGTCATTTAAGATTTCTTTGGCTATTCAAAAATAGCAGATATACAAGCTCATAGCGTGGCACCGAGTGCCACGCTATGAGCTTGTAGATCTGCTATTTCTGCTAAATTGTGATTTTTTTTTTCTTCTTTTGTGCAAATCTTTGAATATATATTTTCAAAGCAAACATTTGTAACTCAAATCTTTGCTTCTGGGGATTCTACAAATGTCTTCTAAATCCTAACAGTTTTTTGAAAAAAACTGATGTTACTATAATCAGTGGTTATCAAACTGTTTCATGACAAGGGCCCCCAAAATTGTATGTATTTGGCCGCGGACCCCCATCTCAAAATATGATGTTCCAGGGACCCCCCAGAAGCAAAGATTTTAGTTAAAAATGTTGGCTTTAAAAAAAGATATATAAAATAAATAATCTTTCACGTTTTTTCAAAAAATAGCAGATCTACAAGCTCGTAGATTTTAGATCTGCCATTTTTGATTTTTTAAATAGCCAAAGAAATAAAAAAATCAGTGTGAAGTGAGCGGTGATATTTATGAGTTGTTAATTTCATCATGCGTCTCGCTAACCAATCGCAGTACGTCCGGCGAAGTGACGTGCTTACATTTTTTACATTATTATTAATTTCATCATGCGTCTCGCTAGCCAATCACAGCGCGTCTGCGAAGTTTGAAGTTAATTTCATCATGTGTCTCGCTAGCCAATCACAGCACGTCCTGCAAAGCTTAGCCTATGGGCCCGTTTTCCACAGCATGGCGTCACAGCGAAAGACAAATTTCATGACGAAAAAAAAAACTTTCGCCACGGATGGGTCCTAAACCCTCTTATAGGAGTGGTTGCACCGCTCAAAAATGACACAGATTCTTTCCCGGCCTTAATGGGTTAAATGATCGTAGCCACACACTATTCCACATGGCAGTGGAATGCGATATGTTTGGGGAATGTGATGGACTTCAAGTAGAAATGACAGTATGTTTGAGTTCTGTCTGTGTCGCAGACAGCGGTCTATTATAGGAGCCAATGATGGAATGGACACTGTCATTAAAATAACATTACTACGCGTGCACATGTTAAATATATAAACAACATTCTTTTTCATTGATTAATTTCGAACCCCACACCCCAATTGTCCATTTGATGTCTTGTATGTTGATCTAAAACACACTGAACTCCTGTCCTCCTGTCTTTTTTCCAGGCCGGCCGTACCGTGGCAAACCCAGTGACATGTGGGCTCTTGGCGTGGTGCTGTTCACCATGCTCTATGGCCAGTTTCCCTTCTACGACAGCATACCTCAAGAGCTATTCCGCAAGATCAAGGCTGCCGAGTACTCCATCCCAGAGTGAGTGTTCAATCATCCCGGTGCTTTGTATCCATAAGCCTTTAGTCGGCAAAGTGCCTTATTACACAGCACTAGCATGCATGTATTTGTTTTTATAGCATGGATAGGCCAGTGGTTCTTAAACTTTTTCATGTCAAGGACCCCCAAACTGATATGTATTTGGCCGAGGGCTCCCATCTGAAAAGGTTTTCCAGGGACCCCCAGAAGAGAAGATTTATGTAAAAAAATAAGAATTATTCAACATTTTCGATATTTTTCAAAAACTTTCAAGAATAGCAGATGTACAAGCTCACAGCGTGGCACCTTAATACTAACTACGCCACTCCCACTCCTCCTCTTTGCTGACTCTTGATTTTAGTCGCATCCTTCAGATAATGCTGACAGCTGTGGATGTGTAACCTTTTCCTGCCTGCGCCCCATTTCCTCTCTTCTCCTGTCAGGGATGGCCGCGTATCAGACAGCACCGTGTGCCTGATCCGTAAGCTGCTCGTATTGGACCCCCAGCAGAGGTTGACAGCAGGAGAGGTGCTGGAGTCCCTGAGCGGCATCATTGCCTCATGGTGAGTGTTCCCCCTGCTGGACACTACAACAACTACATGGAATGTATCACCCTTCTGTTCTAATTTGAATTGTGCCATTAAGCACATGTTATTTTGACATTGAATGAGCAGCTTTACCATTGCTACATGATTGAGTTGACTTTCAAGATTTCATTCTATAACTTTATGTAGCTGGCTTGATTCTGGCCTAGTTGTATGATTGACAATATTTGGTATCATGCCGAGGTATTTATTCACTAATGTTCTACCAATGATAAACATCACTTAGGAATATACACTCATACGTTTTGACTTGATATGTTTGCATACAAGGTTGCAGTATAGAGACTCCATGTAATTCCTCAAATTTGTGACCCATTCCAATCAACAAGCCTCTCTCTGTTTGTCTTTATCTGTCTCACAGGCAGTCTGTGTCATCGCTAAGTGGTCCTCTCCAGGTAGTGCCAGACATTGACGACCAGGTCAACCACCCTGAGCTTTTGCAGGAGGTAAGAGCCTAAAACCATTATGTTTCCTCCCCACTGCCCTGACTGGGGACCAGTATGATGGTTTTAGTAATGGGCATTGGGTTTTTATTTTTCTGATGCATTATTAATTCACATTAGACCAATTGCTGTGGGCAGCTGCAGGCATGTTTAGATCAATTGCTGTGGGCATGTTTAGCAAAATTCTAAGACCCCCCCCCCTACTCTCCACCACAAGGCTAAGATGACAGAGGAGTCCTCGCAGTACGAGTTTGAGAACTACATGCGCCAGCAGCTGCTGCTGGCAGAGGAAAAGAACACTATCCACGAGGCCAAGAGTGGCAAACGGCAGTTCGGCAGCATCCCCCCCGTGCGCCGCCTGGGTCACGATGCTCAACCCGTCAGCCCCCTGGACGCTGCCATCCTGGCCCAGCGCTTTCTACGGAAGTAGCGTCCCTCACACCCCTCTCAAGTCCCAGGCTCTGGCCTCTAGGCCCTGCCCCCCTCCCAGGGGCTTAGGCGCACAGAGTTCAGTGAGTGCAGGGGGGAAAGCTATGCCCCAATACAGAACGCACCTACAGGGGTCCTGGCTCAGCCCTGGGTAAAGGGGCCCCTATAGGTGGGCTTTGGGCTAAGCTAAGGGAACCAGACACGGAGGAGAGTCCACCAAAACAGAACCTGCATCTTCACCCCCTACGTCTGGGATCCCCCTCCTGTAGAGTGAAGTCGGGAAGGCCTGGTGGAGGATCTGAACCAAAGCCGCCACCTGACCCCTCACCCCCCCTCCACACCACCCCTGATCCTACCACAGTCGCTACAACAACACCCTACCTGGAGTGTTGAAGAAACTACTTAGCCCTGTGTTCCATCTCCCATATACTGAGATTGCCCCTTCTGTAACACTTTGTACCCATCATACTCTGGAAACCCTGAGCAATACAGGACCAGAATCATGTAGCAACCCCATCTCTCCCCAACGGTATTGCCTCAACTCAGATCAGCCTAATCACGGACATCACTCCGCCATACCTCCATGTTCCCCACTCCGTCTCTCTCTCTCACTCTCTCTCTCTCTCTCTCTCTCTCTCGCTCTCTCTCTCTCTCTCGCTCTCTCTCTCTCTCTCTCTCTCTCTCTTTCTGTCTTTCTCCCTCTCCATTTTCCTGTAACCAAAACAACCCGGACTGGTCCTGTTTGTAACAACAACTTCAAATCAATCAATCTACCTCTCTCTAGCCTGGGTTATACTTAGTTGCATGCGGGTGTTGCACACCAGAAATAAGCGATGTACAAGCCACGACACGTTGTGAGCCTGTAGACAGTTTCTTTTTGGAGCATGACACCGGGGTGCAACAAAGTATAACTCTGGCTTAAGTCTCTCTTCTCTGTTTGTAAACCATGTTCACTGTTCTTGAGAAAAGAAAAAAAACAAAAACAAGGGATTGTAAAAGGGGAGTCTAAATGCTACCATCGACGACATAGCATTACCGTGTTCTGGCGGAGCAGTTAAAAAAACAACCTTGAAATATTTTCTAGTGGGTTACGCTCACAATCTGAATAAGCTTTTTTTGTTTCCTATTAACCACATAAGTAGCATTTACCCTTTTCTATTCACATCGAAGACGCAAAATATCAAAACTGTGCACATGATGCACCCTTTGATTATATGCAGAATGCATCGTCTCTTTGCTTTTCGCTCATCCCTGTGGAAATCTATTTTTAGCATCTAGGCAGCTAGTGTCGGGTACCTGGAAGTCACAACGCCAAGAACTGAATGAGAAAACACTGTTTTATCCTCCCCTACCAAGGCATGTTTGGTGGTAACACTTCCTCAGTGCCATTACAGTGAAGATCAGGCACTGACTTATTTTTATTTTTTTTGTATTGCCAAAAACCATGTCTTAAAAATGATTGTTAGCCAAGGAACTGATACCTCCAGCCTCGTTCAGAATCAAATGGCTTCCAGGTATTTCTACTTCCCTGTTCTATCCTTCATCAAGACGGCTCATGAGGGGACAAGTGTTTTTCGCGTGTGAATGTGAACTTAACACTTTGATTCGCCTTCAGTATCTGTGCGTGTGTTGCATGTGTGATTTGTGGCCCAGAGTGTGTCTCATACAAATAAAGGGGTCTGTCTGACTCTGAAGTGCTGCAGAGTTGTGTTAAGCCTAATTTATACCCCCGCAGTACAACTGTGTCGCTTGCCTACTAAGAGCTGATTTAAAAAAATCTTGCATAGCGACTTCCGACTATTCCCCTCCAAAGGAGTATTCTTCTGTGGAAGTGTGTTCTTCTATTCTCTCTTCCTGGGATATGATCTGGCTAGTAGTCATGTTGTAGTTTTCTCATGACGCATAAACTCCATTCTTGTCTTGAGGAGCTGCCAGGTCACGCTTCAGGTGCTTTATCTCCTCAGTGTATTCCTTGATAAAAGCCTGATATTTAGTTAGATGTGCACCTGTGCTAAGCATGGACAATAGCCGATTTACAAGCTCACAACTTGGTGAGGCATTGTGAGCTTGTAGATAAAGTAAGAATAAATCTGGCTTTATAGCAATATGACAAGTTGGTCCTATTATGTGGCTGTTGGGAGAGATCCCTTCCTGGCGGAGTAGTGAAAGCTGAAAATTGTTTCTTTTCGGCAAGTAACACTGCGGTGCGATATGATTCATGAGAGTATGAATTAGGTTTTAAGCTCTGACGTTCGCAGACGCCCCCCCTTAAGCTATCTCCCATTCTTTTCTTTTTTTCTAACTGGCCTGCCTCAGTGGCAGACACTGTGAAAACCAGAGCAGGCTTTGCTAAGACAAGGGGCTTGGTTGAATGGCTCAGCTATCATCCCCCATCACAAATGCTTAAGTGTATATTGGGTAAATATCAAGTTTGAACACATTGCCGTTCTCAAGCCCCCTCTTTTAGCTTGACTTGTAAATGCTTGTATTATCTTGCCATAAAGGCTACCTGAGAAGACTAGCAGGTGGGCGGTAATCGATACTGTAACGTCTCATGAGAAATTACAGGTTTAAAGTGTAGTTGTCAGGTCCTTTTGGACGTGGGATATACTCACATCTTCACCAAAGGAATTCTCCCAAACACTGCTACTAACCTGTGACTATGTTGGGCATCTCTATATTGCAGCTTGCCCTTGTTTGTCTGCATTAGGCTATTTAGACTTCTTCCTATTTATATCCAAATTTGATTGCATGAGTAGAGGCGCTGTCTTCTTACTACTTCCTCTTTTGCTTCTTGGTAATTTCATGTAAGTTGATTTGTTATTTATTCACTTGTGTAGACTGTTTTGTTTTTCTCTTCCCAGACATTGGGACAGGTATTCCAGACACGGACCAAGCCTACCCAAGGGCAAAGAAATGCTAATCTCCTAATGGAGATGTACCATGAATTGCTTGATGTATTTTCTTGTGCGGTGTCGTGCACCGAAAATACAAGCTCACAACGCATCGGTGTGTGTGTGAGCTTATAGATGGGCTATTTTCGGTGAGCGAGACCGGCACGCAACCAAGTATAAATCCCCCTTGAGGACGACCTCTTTGTCCTGGACTACTCTTGATTCGTGCCTGTGAACCCAGTCCAAAACATCTCCTCTTCTCTCACAGCTTTAAGCAAAGAAAGTGTTTGCGACGTTATTCAAACCTTTCAACCTTAGCCATTGTTTTTTCTTCCCTTGTCCCAGCTACCTTCATGGAAGAACAGCGTCTGTATGGTTTTCTTGTATGTTTTTTTTTTTTTCTTAATCGTCATTTTGCCACAGATTCTGTGGTCAATTTAAGCTACACTAATGAGACTGACTCTGCATAGTTCTATTTTTTACAGAAAAAAAATAATACTCGCACATTATCTTCATTTTGATGGGAGTGATTTTTAGTGGTTTGTACTGCTGTCACCCCCCACCCACTTGACCCATACAAGGCTGCACGCTCTGGCCAGTATGTAAATATGGATCATCGCAACTGCGCCAGTCCCACTGTACGTAGTGCCCTCTATTGAAACAACACCAATTCTTGTTTCAACACATCGATTGGCATGCGTTAGAGCAGTGGTTCTCAAACTCCTTCATTTCAAGGACCCCCCTAACTCTTGATTGTGTGCAAATGATGCAGAATGGTCCATTTGGTTCCATTTGTACACACTCAAAGTTACAGACCTGCAATGGTCCATTTGGACCCCCTCAAGGAACCCTGAGGGACCCTGAACCCCATTTTGACCACCACTGCATTAGAGCATAGCCGAAGGCCACCAAGCCACCACATTCAGGATATCGTAGAAAATGTCAGCTTTCTCCCACCTCAATGTGAATTCCCTTGGGTATAAAGCAGTATTGTAGTAGCCTAGATTGTTCATCAGAAATGGGTGTTTTTTTGTTTGTTTTGTTTTTATGAACACACTCATGTTTGTTGAACGCTGACATAAAGTGATCATCTGTAGCGAATGTCTATCAATGCCATATTCCATGAGGCCCCATAATATTATCCAACTATTGAATGGTGATGTAGAGGTTCAATAGACAGTTGATGTTGATGTATTATTTGTCCCTCATTCGAGAAAAAAAAGAGAAAGGTTTTCACATTCTAGCTGGTGGATTCTTTTTACCACAGTCAATATTTCTTTTCATTTTATTTTGACGGAGTTGTATTGATAGACTGCAATGTTCTGTGGACTGAAAAGCATGGACATAGTGTGTGGTGAAACTCTTTGTATAAGACGTGATTCATTGCATGATATTTGAAATGAACTTGTGAGCTGTACGACAACAACCGTGTAAAGATTATGTTTTTTTTTCTTTTTGGGGGGGGGTTCTACCCTAAAATCTTGAAACAAAATATTATCGTTCTTAAGAAGACTGATCCAATATTTAGTTTCTAATACATCCAAATTGTCTTTTGGGATTGTTCACCCAAATTTCCAATGGGGAGATGCTCAGTCTTCACTATGTAACCAATGTATTGGACTTGCTGACTATTTCAACTGGAAACTAGATAATGTAGGATATGATATGATGTGGTGGTAGATCATTGAAACCCAATGGGATAATGTGTTGTAAGCTGCTTGGTTGAACAATGGGCATCTAAATACAAAAAAAAAGAAACTGGGTAATTGTACAGATGATAAACACGTTTGTATAAAAGACATATTTTTGTACTTCATCAGAAATCTACATGCATGTCAGCAATAAACTTTGATATGGAAACGATTCTTCATGTGTCTTTATGAGACTTAAATGACTTGCATTTTAATTCCAACATTGGCCAGTAGGTGGAGCACTCTCTTAAAAAATGAATCAAAAGGTTTTACAAGAAGTACACTGAAGACACATTGCTCTCTAGACTGAGTTAATGACTGTTGACAAGTTTCCATAAATGGGTGGGTGGAAAAGTCACCAGAAAAAGTTTGAGAACTTAAAGGCTAGTGACTTTGGCACTGTGTGCGCGTGCATCCATATGTGCTTAATGTGACATGAACAATTTCAGAAGCGTGTTGCGTAAGACTAGAGAAGACTATATGAATAAAAACAGGATGTGGATTGAATTGGCCCTGTATTTATAATATAGCCTTGAGTGGTGAGTGGGGTGTTTTTTGGATCAGCCTCCTGCTGACTCCAACAGCACAGCAGGACCGTGTGGGTAGCTCCCCTGCCTCACCTCAGCCCTCGGAACACAAACACACCCTCTTGAGTGGGGCATTAATTCCATTAGACAGCGTTGCATCTGCCAATACACACAAGCCCATGAAAGGCTCATCAGATGCAGAGCCTGCAGACAGACTGGACTACATTTGGGATCTAGCGGGATTGGCTTCCATGATTACCACCAAGTCTAGGGTAAACCGATGTAAATTCACCATGCATGGTAATATACTTTTCCATATAAGCCTCTGCGATGTGGGTTCACATACATTATACTAATTAGACAAATGTAAGTGATATGTAAACCATTTATATCGGTATTGCTTTAGTAGTGATAGTCTACTCTATATGGGGACCACCATATAGGGTGAACCATGAACTCATGGTTCACCCACCTCTGGGATCAATGTATCATAAAACCAAAAGTAAATCATATATAGATCCTGGAAGATCTTTAAGCAGGCACCGCTGAATCACTTATCTCCTCCTTACATGTATTGTATACGTTCTGTCTTAAGCCACTGCCTCAGACTATGTGTGATTTGGGAATTGTAGCACATTCTGTTGCTGCACTCACTGCAGGCCACATCAGCCAAATGCCCAAAGGCATCAGTCAAATGCAATGTTGCTACGTCGACATGCCAAATAACTGTGCCCACTGCTCAGAGACCACCCAGAGAATGTCATAGTTAAGTGCTACTGAGCCACCTCTGCTAGAGTCTAGAGCCCCTAGGGCCTATGACCTCGGCCTCAGGGGAAAGTCTGGTGGCCTCCGGGGTTAGAGCTCCACAGAATGTAATGTCCTCATAAACGTTGACCAGCTGGTCCTTGAGAGCTCAACCAGGACTCTCGTGTCTCAGTCACAGAGGGGAAGATGCATACGAGACTATGTCATTGTTCTGTGATATCCTCTTGTAATTGCCTTAGAGTATTACGCAGTTGTTTTCGGTCAAGAAAAATAGGCCATATCAACCCATCTGGATATCGCTAACATGGGATAAACTGGGACGCATGCTTCCAGAAGTGTGTATGTGTGTGCGTTATCATAGTGTGTGTCTGTATATTGTATTTGTAACAGCATGTTTAGCTGTGAAATATGTATGAGAATTAAATGGCCTTGTGAAGTGAGTGCCTGGCAGCAGCATCTGTTGTGCAGTTATTACTCTGTGTGTGTGTGTGTGTGTGTGTGTGTGTGTGTGTGTGTGTGTGTGTGTGTGTGTGTGCTTGCGTGTCTGCGTGCAGGTGTGCGTGTTTATCTTCTACAAAACATATAAATGATTGGCTCCAGCTGTGTCCGGACCTTTTGGGCTTTGTGTTAAGATACACACAGTAACTTTAGCCCCAAAATAGGCTATGAAAAAAAGTGTGTTTTTTAACTTGTGTGTCACACATCAGCTGATCGTCTGAGTCTTAACAGCAGTGTTGGGATCTGTGCCAATCTGCTGTTCCTGTGTAACTGAAATGCATCAAGAAAAGAAATGCAACAGTCAAAAAACCAAGTGAGGCAACAAAAAAAAAGACACAATAACAAAGAACAAATGCATTTCAGTATTACGCCACTATCGTTTTGTTAATGTGCAAATGCAACCATGGTCCTCCAATCCTTTTGTGATTAACTTTAACAAACGCATAATATCTGAACAACAATCATAGAATTGAAATGTTCACTCAAGGTTCCTGTTGTGTTGATATACCTCCAACAGCATTATTCATGAAAGGAGAACACTAAACTTTCTTTAGTGTGTGTGTGTGTGTGTGTGTGTGTGTGTGTGTGTGTGTGTGTGTGTGTGTGTGTGTGTGTGTGTGTGTGCGTGCGTGCGTGCCTGAGTTTTGTAAATGAAAGAAATAACTCAACATCTGAAAGAAGATTAAACTCCAATAAAGTTGTTGTTGACCACAGCGTGATTTAGTTGTTGCAGCTTATACAAAGATGTCTGAAGTGTCCTGACTCCTCCTGATGCCTTTGTTTCAGTTTGTTTAGTAATCCGGTTTAGAGCTATAAAAATAACTGGCACCACGACCCACTTAAGTTGATTTGAGCTGACTTAGACAGAAGTCCATGTTCGTGACCCAATTAATTGCTCACTGAACATGAAAACACCACTGGAGGTCTGTCTAAAATTAGTCCAATAAAAACAGATGAGCTTGGCTCTCGGAACCACAAGTCTTGAAGTCCTCTCCACAAGAAAGGGGCAAAGCAATTTCAGTGACAGTCAGTGATTCTGGAGACAGTTGTAAAGCTGGTGCCAGTACAAACCAGGGGCTTTGTTGTGGCACCTTTGAGGGGGGGGGGGGCATCTCAGTTCACTGCTCCAGATAGCACAAATTAATAGAGTTGAGGTGAGGTTTTATTATTATTAATTGGCTGTGTTTCAGTGTTAAATGGCATGCTGGGACACACACAACCATGTCAGCATTGCACCACCAAAAGCAGTTGTAAATTTGATTTCTTCCCATTTAATTTCTCCTACTTAAAAAAACCCATCCAAAACACAAACAGGATGTCACTGTAACCAAGAAAATGTGTTATTTCTTATTTGCATCTAGTAATTTGCATTGAGTTATTTGCATCCAGTAAATATAATTATATTTCCAAAATTCTCTCTTTTGTCATCGGAATCCATCATGACAGGGTCTGGTGGTGGTGTAGCCATGGTTCACATGACGCTTGTATGACAGTCATGTTTCAGGACTAGTGGTGGTGGTGGTGGGGGGTTCTTAGAAGGTACACAGTAAGTGTTAATGTAACTGTTGAAAGTGTATAAATATAACCAAATGGACCCATCCATAAGGTTACATTTCTATACTCAGGATTTTGCAGTGTATTATTACTAAACCTTCACAGAGACCATGCAGTATAACCCCCTGTCACCATCATCTGAAACCCATCAGTGACCCGGCTCTCCCCATTGTAGAAGATTACTTTCAGCTGCTCTCTCTCTCTCTCTCCCCCCCCCCCCCCCCCCCCCCCCTGTCTACTAGTGTCTAGTCTTTCACCCTCTCTCTCTCTGCTCTCGTCATCTTCTGGGAGAAGAGCGATGCACAGCTGGATATTGTCTTTTCAAGAAAGCATATAGGGACCTTTACATTCTATGATAGTGGTTCCCAACGCTTCCCCACTTGAAAATCTTGAAAGCGTTGGCTCACCCGTGTGACCACTTAAGGCTGCCGTGTTTAGTGGTAAGATGGGTGGGCCGTGTGCATTTTCAGAGCATGTTTATTTTAATGCTCAATGAATCAATTGTGTACCAGCTTGAATCAATGGAATCAACATAGTGTACTTTTCTATGCTAAAGTAAGTGTTTGACATGTTACATGGTAGATGGATATTCAGTCCCTGCACACTTATCTTTGGACAAGGCTTACATTCTGTGTGGAAAAAGAACATACTTATTGCATAATTCTCCAGAGTACAAAGGCTGAGTCCAACTGATGATAAAAGTGCTCCGGATTGAGAATTGAGAATTTACATAAAGAAGCACTCAGTAGTGAGTGCAGTCCTCTGCAAGGCAGTGCAAATGTGCTGGGAAGAAAAATGTACAAAAAGTCAAATTTACATAATTGGTAGAAGTAATAAAGTATTGTTTGCTCATGTGATTTACATAAATCAACCTTTGTGTAAAAAAGATTGTGTAGAAAAACATGGCTAATGTAATGTGTTTATGAACTTTTGTGTTCGTAATGACTGCAATATTTCCCCAAGTTTTCATACAAACACAGCTTTATTTGAATTAAAAAATAAAACAATTGAAAACACTCATCAGGTGGAAATGGGCGTGGAAAACAGTCTCGGCCACGCCTTCGGACTTTTATGGCAGACTTTTAAATGACTCTTAGCACTCACCTCCATAGTAAGCAAATGCTTTGAGAAGCATGTCAAAGCGGGTCATACCTATGTTCCCCGGATTCTATGTTGCCTGCTTACCAAAGAGTTTAGGGTTAGGTCAACTGCTGGGTACCACCCACCCTAGACCCACACCAATATGCCAGATCCACAGACAATGTTATAGCCACAACACTACACAATGCCTTACACACTGAAAAGGAACTCCTAGGTGAGAATGCTGTTTATAGATTACAGCTCAGTAGGCTCCTCCAGACTTGACAGTTGACACCAAGCTTAGAAACCTAGGACTCAACCCCAGCCTGTGCGGATGGATCTGTCAGAATGACACCAGGTGGTAAGGATGGACTCCAACACCTCTGCTTCCCTCAACACAGGAGCCCCCTAATAAGGCTGCTTTCTGAGCCCCCTTCTCTACTAAACCCACCACTGCAGGCAGACACCCTCATCTACAGTGATGGCACCGCAGTGGAGAGGGTCAGCGACTTCAAATTCCTTGGCGTTCACGTCACTGAGAAACTCACCTGGGACATACACTGACCTCGTTGTAGGGAAGGCACATCAATGCCTCTATTATCTCAGGCGACTGAAGGAGTTTGGTATGGGCCCCAAGGAACTATGGGCCTTCTACAGAGATACCACAAGAGCATCCTGCCTTTCTGCATCACTGCCTGGTATGGGAACTGCACACCGCAAAGCAATGCAAAGGGTTGTGAGGACAGCGCATTAGCAGATGTGAGTTTCCCTCCATCCAGTTTCAGCTACGTTTGCAGGCTTATCAAACATTCTAGCCACAACAACTACCGACTGTCCCGATGCCACCAAGGAGAGCTTCATAACTTCAGAGCCACTGGCTGTATATTTCTAAATAGCTTCTTCCCCTTGGTAATCAGGCATATGAACAAACAGCTCCTCCAGCCAATCTCATGCTAATTGTTGTTAATCTTATTCCCCTGTTTCCTGTTAGCTCCAGCCAATCATGTGTTAATTGTCCATCATGTTCACCTGTGTCTCATTAGCACTTTATGTATTTAAAGCCTTGTCCTCCATTAAAAACTGTGTCAGATTTCCACAAGTCCGTTTCTGACAGCCTGTTGTGCTGTCACTGTGAATCTTCCCGGTCAATCCATATTTGTCCTGTTATTGTAATCTATTGCGAAACTAGTTTTGCCCCTCGAATTACAATTACTGCCTGCTCATTCCTGTGCTTGGGTCCAGCTTCTGAATCCTGACAAGAATGAGTTATGCATGTTTGCCTCAGAAGCCAGTGCTCTCCTACCCACATTTTTGCATTTGTACATACTGTATACTACTGTATGTACCTTAAACACAAATGTGATACATTAATGTGAGAATATTGTTTTCAATACTTGTATAGGCTGTTCTTATAGGCACTACCATCTGTCTTCTGTCTTCTCTCATCACCTCCTCACAGCATGTGTCAGTGGATGTGGAGGAAATGTAAAATGGTGCGGGAGTGGATCTGTCATTTTCAAACTGCCCACTAACTCTGAACATCTGCTCCTGAGGGGGGATGAGGGTGACCCTGTCAATGGGAGCCCTTGTTTGCCCTGTCAACGCCAGGGGAGCAGCCTACCACAAGATGAGCAAGGAGGCAAAGGTGTGTGTATGTGTGTGGATATACATACATGGACTGTCAGTGTATGTATTGGAATGATGTATAGGCTATTGGGCACAGGCTGTATAGCCCTAGTTCATGTAAATGTTACTGTATTTCTGCGTGCGTGCATGTGGATTCATAACAGTGCACTTAGCATAGTGTGGTGAATAATGGGCATGGCACATGGTTTATGCATGACATATTGTTTGTTATACATACTGGACATTTAAGATGCTTCAGTATACCTATGGGGTAAATGACTTTATATTGGTTTATGGTCACCCTGTTTCTGTCTATACACCCCTTTGCAGAAATTGTATATAGAATTTGACTGGGAGCATGAAGCTTGACAATGCACACACTCTTTGAAAATAAATTTCCCGAAAGGCCTGAAACACCTCTTTATATATAGAATTACCTACAACCAATCACATATCCATGCTAAACTCAAGGGAAAGCCTAGGGATTGTGTGATGAATTTCAACTGCCTTTTTCGTAGAAATGGATTTTCGCTGAGTTCTCATTCACAGCCCCCCTTGAGCAGACAAACTCAAGCTGGAATGAAATGAATATAATGGATAGCATCTGACATAAACTTAAAACCACTAGAATGAATGAGCGGCTTGATATCCAAATACCAAATGTTGAAATATGATGGTATCAGGCCCTTGCCTCCAGTCTGTTTGACAAGGAAAACATTTTGGTGCCATTTAGTCTTAAATCCTTACTCAATGTTCTGTGAACTGTCTTTCTGGGTGACAGATCCAAGTGCAAAAAATAAAATAATAATATTGGAATGACTATCAATCATAGGAATTCTCACGTGAGCACATAATACACACACAAACACAAATACAAATGCCCAGAAAAATATGCACACTTTGCCAGTCTCACAGAGGTTAAGCAGCGGCCGATGTTGGGGAAAGGGAGTGTCGGCTTGGGAATGGAGATCCCGTCCACTGGCGATTACGACTCTAACAGCTGTCCCCTCTCACATAGTCAGCGTACGTGCTGCAGTGAAGGGAGAGAACTCCAAGAGCATTGAGAGAACACTGCCTAACTACAAAACACAGCTGTCTTTCCACACCTCTCCATTCCTAATGATGTTTGGGTTTGCACCACATTCTTCTGTTGTCACAGAAAGAGAGAAATCACCATTCACACACTATTAGTGGTAATTCAGTTACTGTACTTTGGCTGCGGCTGCTACGAGTGCAGAGGGATGCAATATGATGTCTCCATTGGGGCTGTTTGGACATTATGATAAATCGGGGCAGCAATGGGTGACCGCAATCAACATGGTCATGTTTTGTTACTGCCAGAATGCTTTAGACATGTTACTAACATACATGGTCTGCAAAGTAAGACCCTTCTCTGCCTGAGCTGCGGACGGCCTTTGCTCCTCTGTGAAGCTTTGCATAAAAGGCCTTTTTCTGCCTCTGGAGTTGTAATTTGACATTCACCCATTGCTTTTGACACCCTTATAAAGCACAACAAGCTCTTTTCACCTTGAAGTATAACCATATTAAGGAAAGCAGATATGAGGCTGCTGAATAGATTTAACACGTTTCAGTACCTGAGGCCTCTAGGTTACTGCATGAAACAGAGCAGGGTTTGGCAGCAGTTTTGTGGCTGTCTCTAACAATCATTTACAGAGGCTAGAAGATTTATCTTGAAATATGAGAACATATGGGGATAATCTCACCACAAGCACTGCATTGTAAAGAGACCACAAGCCTTTTGTTCAGGATATGTTGATAAGCAGGCTAGTTAAGACACCGATCCTGGCAAAATTTTGACTTTTCATGAATCTCAGACTCTCCTCCTTCTACCCTGTCTGCGTCCTCCATTTTGAGATGGGGAAACATCCTTCACACTTCCTCTGTTTCAATCTGCCTCTTCAAACGCAGGCTTTGGTGTGGGTGGTGGTGGCACATCGCTCCGTCTGTCTGTCTGTGTCTCTCTCTCTCTCTCTCTCTCTCTCTCTCTCTCTCTCTCTCTCTCTCTCTCCAGTAAATAGTCTCTATAATCAAAGAGACAGACTTCAGAGCCTGGCCTAATCTCCATAAGCCCATCACTAAAGGCACTCATCAAAGCACAGGATGAGACAAATGAGTTGAGCGAGAGAGAGAGTCCACAACACGTCTTGGTGTAGTTCGTTTTTATGATGTGTGTGGTCGAGAATAGAGATCTAATTTCTCAAATTCACAGACCCACAAGCCTTGTAAGCAAGGCAAAAGTTATGCGCTAGGTAATTCTGACAAATTCCCTAATTCACAGGCCATCAATGCATTGTCTTATAATGCTTATAATTTCACTAGTTATAGCTTCCTCTCTGTCAGTCACCAAATGTCTTATTCTCAACTGTCAGAAGATGTCAGGGTGAGAAGAACTTCTCATGAAAGTCAGAATATATATTTTTTGTGACTCCAGTTTGGCCCACTTGTTCGACTTGGGAACAAAAGGAGGAGGAAACGCATAAAGAGAGCAAGAGGAGGTTTGCAATAACCCACATAGCACTGTGCCTGGAGGTCATATTTTTAACTGGCTCGTTCTCTCTGTCTGAACCATAACTCTCCCCACAGAGAATCAAACGCAGATATAGGTAGTCATTATAGGCTTTTCTAGGGTAACGCTTTAACGACCGGCCATGTCTATTCTAGCCCAGTCTGGATGAAGCTGGTGGAGGGAGGGTGGTTCTGAGAAAAATAATCTGGGTGACAAACAATCACACAGGGTGTAATTCTTGCGGTGAGCTCCCTTCGCCTCACTGAGGCATGGGTGGAGTGCCACTTAACTAAAACCTCTACTGCCAGGATATCCTGCGCGGTGTCAGGCACTCATGATGCTGAGACGAGTCAGGTTTGAGCGCATCCCAGTGTTCTGGCCCAGATGTGAATTCCACTGGGGTTTGGTTTGGGGTCTGTCCCATATACTGGCTGTTGGTTTGGCTTTTATTTCCAGGTCTTTGCAGGGGAGCTTGGGAGTCATAGGACATAGGTTTTCAAAGTGGGGGCAGGGGGCGGAAAATAAAGAAAATACAATTTGTAAAAAATGTGTAGTATATAAATGTTTTTAAATATGGGTCCCTATTTTGGGCATATGTCATTATTTCAACATTTTTCAGAAGATTTAAAAAAGATTTCAAAAGTAGCGAAAATAGCTCAAAGCTACAAGCTCCCGATGAGAAACATGTTGTGAGCTTGTAGATCGGCAATATTTACTATTTTCTAGGTTCTTTTAAAAGCCATTTTGCAATGGGGGTGCAGACAGACGCTATGGTCTATTTGTGTGTCCTTGGCATGGAAAGGTTTGGGAACCCCTGTTCCAGGCCATAGGAGACTGAACTGGAGCCTGCTGAGGTCTGGCTAGATTATGCCCATGTTTGGAGCCTCTGCTGGGAGGGTCACCTGCTGGTGCTGCTGCTTTAGTGCTTACACAGCACAATGTTTAGGTTTCAGGTCATGTGGTTGCTGTCAGTCATCCACAAGGTTTGGCTGGAATCGCTGGATTGTGAAGGGATCTTTTCTGGTCTGCATAATAGCATGTCCTTGTCTCTCCACGCTGGTTAGCAGTTTGTTTATGTATGCATTTGGTCCAGTAGCTCTGTAAACTCCAGTATCTCAAAAGACAATGAAGTGTAATGCGTTGTGTCAAGCCTTGCAATCTGCTGGATCTCTGCTTGATCGCTCTGATGATGTCACTGCTACCCCTCGTGTCAAGCTGAGTTTCACATTTTATTATTCATGAGAGCTTTTCTTTTCACTTCAAAATCACATCCAAACCTGGACATGGTGTTGGAAAACCACCTGACAGCTACAGTAGATAGCTGTATATCAAACTGAACGTGCAGGCTGTATGCCACAGGCCTTATTTGGATTCAGGAAAATGAAGACCTCACTTTATGACACACCGTTTAATTCATTTTTTTTGCTATGCTATGCTTATTGCAGTTGCTTTTTCTGCAAAAGGCTGCTCTGTTTTTAACAGGCTGTGGTGACTTAAACTCCTGAAAGGCTATCATTTTCCTGGAGATAATGTATGTATTTGAAAAATGCAGTGACCTGTCCATACCGTTCTATTTTCTCTGGAAGTGACGCAGACTGTTTCGTGTTAGGAACACTGAAATAACATGGATAAAGGAACGGTTTCAGACGCCCCGAATATTACATAGATAGGATCTCTTCCTGTGTTAATTTAATTCAGCTACCGAGAAGCTATTTCAGCTTTGGGAACATTTGAAACCCTCCTCTGCTTTCATTTTTTCCCTGTGTTTGATTTGGATGCAATCTCAGTTAATTAAAGCCTTAATCACTAATTTGATCAGCAGAAGAATGGTGCCGCTCGAGCCGTAAACGCATACAATTTGTCAACATGTTAAGCGATGAAATACAAGTGTGTGTGTGTGTGGGGGGGGGGGGGCTGCACTGGAATGCTATACCTCAACTGAAATAAGATTTAAAGCGCTTAATCTCTCTCAGAACGGCAATAAAGAAAGTTGGACTCCTGTTGTTCGCCTCAACAGTATAACATCTCCTTTCCTCCATCTGTGGATGGGATTTGGAAACTCGGCATCCAGGCTCCTATATTACTTTTTTTTTTTACTGTACAGTATGCATTGAAAAAGGAGCCCCGCAGTGCAAGAAATGGCTTTAAAGGGCGGTAGAAAGTGTTTCTGTTATTTATAAGCCCCCTACCAATCGCTCTCCCCTAGGTCTCGTCGTCCCACTGTTCTCCTCACTTCAGCAGTGGGTTAACCACTTAAACCTGTATATACTTCAGTTAACCAGGGGTCTACAGTGGGCCCCTCCTTTCAACTTTTAAAGCTTGTCATGGTCTAGCACCTATAGCTATCAAAGTCATTGGTTCTCAACCTTTTCAGGCCCTGACCCCCCAGAATAATCATATTTGAACTGGGGACCCCCCACCCTGACAAGCACTTGGAGTTGTAGGAGTTGAGGCATTACATTTAGTTTGACTCGGTTCCACAGAATCATTTGGGGACTCCCCTGGGGGTCCCGACCCATAGGTTGAGAACCACTGATCTATGGCCCCTTTTCCATCGGGTTTGAACCGGTTCAGGGTGTTTCCAGTCCACTGAAAATTAATTGGTTTAGGAAAAGCTGGTTCGGAAAGTTTTTTCTTGCCCTGAACTGGGAACCAAAGTGGGCGTTTCACTATTCTACAGGTTGGAAGATGCTATGCGATATAAACAATGGCAAAAGCAAGCGAAAAATCATCATTGGAAAAAAAGAAAAGATAAGGGAAACTGTATCTGCCATGTCCCTGTGAAAAGGACCGTTCGACCGATCATATTTACCACATTGCTGGCCAGGCTCGGAATCAAACCTGGGGCAATTGTGGACTCTTGCTCCTCAGACGGGCTCTCTAAACGTTCAGCAATGTCGCCTAAAACTGGTAGCCTGGTATCCAGCCTGCTTCGCTACGTTCGGCAGACTTTTTTTTCTCTCTTCGCTTCTCAGTCTGGAATGCCTCCTATCTCCAAGGGAGGCGGGACATGACAAACGTTTCGAATCGTGCCGTGGCTTCTGATTGGTCTGTGGTGCGGGGCGGGACAAAAAAAACAGTGTCATCGTTGTGATTCGTCATTCGTCTGAACAACATCCAATCAGCAACGACGTTGCCTAACGTAACATATGTAGTTCCAGTGTAGTTCTGCAAAACGAGTCAATGGGGCGCATTCCAGACTGATAAGCGGAGAGAGAGAAAAAAGTCCGCCGAACATAGCGAATCAGGCTGGATCCCAGGCTATAAAACTGGTGCTTAAAACTGGTGGAAACGCATGCTGGTTCGCAGCCGGTTCCGTGAAATCAACAAGGTTCCAAGAATCTAGAACGGAACCAGTTCTAGAACCAAAGTTATTTTGGTGGAAAGGGGGCCTCGAGTGAGTGACATGCTAAAACCCTATGTGCCAGTGCGTACCCTTACGGTGCGTTTTAACAGCGGGCGATCAGGATAGTATTTTCTGGAAGTGCATTAAATGTCTATGAGAGCCGGCAACTACTGGCGATAGGGCGAAGTGGGCGGGGGGGGCGATGAAAGATGGATTTTCTTTATCTTTTGGACGATGTCGCCCGGCGATCGCCCGAGAGTCGCCCGCTGTTAAAACGTACTGTTAGACCATCTGGTAGGGGTCTGCTGATCGTTCAGGTTGACCAGATCATTAACGAGGTTTAAGTCCCTCTTAAAAACCCATTTCTAGGCCCGAACGGCTGGCGTAGTGGTCCAGGCACCTAGGCTAATGCCAAATCCCGATCCCGACGACCTTTGCTGCATGTCACTCCCCATCTCTCTCTCCCCATTTCCTGTCAGTCTGTATACTATCAATAGTTTAAAAGTATCAGTTTTTTTTTTAAATCTTTAAAAAACCACACAAAAATAATGGTCGCAGCACAATTTACGGTACACTAATTTGACATAATAAGCCGTTATTACAAATAATGTGTTTCTTATTAGCAATAATGTTTTTTTATTAGAAAGAAACAAACGTTTTTATACCCTTATTTTCCACTATTATCCCTTAATTATGTTCTAATTAGAAATGAAACGTAACAAAAGGCGTTATTAGAAATGGTGTTCTCTGCTATTAGACAGAAACAAACAAACACAGTTATACGCTAATTATGGAACATAATTCCTAGAGGCTAACAAAGCCTAATAAGACCTAACAAAGCCTAATAAGATGTTATTTCCACTTACTTGACCGTCACATTACAACCCCGCAACTACTAACTAGATGATGTGATGTAAGGCTACTATTAGTCTACTGTAAGGGTTTCGTTAGAACAAATGTGTTCTTTATTAGGCCTTTATTTAAAGATTGAAACTTTGACATCAGGGACCTTGTCATACTCTGCCATGTGGCATCCCCCAGTTTTAGGGACTCTTTAATTCTCTTTATGCATGCTTCTCCATGGCTCTATGATTGAGAATCTGTTTTGAGAAACATAACATTCTGTACCACTGTTAAGTTCTGCCCCGTTGACGATTTGAAATCAAATCTAAAGACCCACCCTTTTCTCGTGGTTTTAGCTTAGTTTGAGGTTGCCCCACCTTTGATGTTTTCTCGAGTCCACTGAATGTATTTAATTTAATTTATTTGTAATACCTTACAGCGTTTTAATCAGTTGTTTGTTTTGTTTAGTTACTCTTAATAGTCTTGTGATTTACTGGTATGTGTTTTACATTTTAGTCTTGCTTTTGTGGATTTTACAATTTATTATGGTTATCGTGTGTTTCATTTGGCCATCCTCGATTGGAAAGAACTTTGGGTCAACTCCTATCGTTTCTTTATGCTCAAGTATGCTATATACTGTACATAAAGATTACTTGACTTGATGGTGACTTCCTGTGCATCCTGTACTTCCTGTGTGGTGATTAGCATTTTCCAAAGCTTATTTTTGTACTTCCTGGTTTGCAGTGGTGTAAAGTGACTAAGTACATTTACTCAAGTACTGTAATTAAGTAAAATGTTGAGGTACTTTTATTTTACCGAAGTATTTCCAGTTGTCTATACTTTTACTTCTACTTCACTACATCTCAGAGGCAAATATTGTACTTTTACTCCAGTACAATTATTTGAAGTTACTAGTCACTTTGCAGATATAAATGATTACATTATAAAACATACATGAACCACTTTATACATAGGCTATTTGAAAATAGCCGATCTACAAGCTCACAACGCGTTGCGGTGCGTCACGTTGTGAGCTTGTAGATCTGCTATTTTCAAACATTCGAGTACTTTTACTTTTGGTACTTTAAGTATATTTTGATGCCAATACTTTTGTACTTTTACTCAAGTAAAATTTTGAATTCCGGACTTTTACTTGTAACAGAGTAGGCTACTTCTACATTGCAGTATTGATACCTTTACTTAATTAAAACATTTGAGTACTTTTTCCACCACTGTACTGTAGTTATACTGTAGCTCTGTTTGCATCCTGTAAATAACTTTTCCATCCACGGCACCACCTGAATGACAATGTTACTTTAAAGCGCCTTACATTCTTACAGTCTTTCCCCCAAAGATACAGCATGTCACGGGGAAAACTTCATATCAGAATATCAGTTTCCTTTAAATTAGGACAGATTGAAAAGGACTTTATACTCGTCGTTTAACCACCTGAACCCCAGCATCCCTATTGTGGGGGCAGTGGTGTAAAGTAACTAAGTACATTTACTCAAGTACTGTACTTAAGTACACTTTTGAGGAATTTTTACTTCACTGGAGTATTTCCAATTTTCAGTACTTTTACTTCTACTCCACTACATCTCAGAGGCAAATATTGTACTTTTACTCCACAACAATTATTTGAAAACTTTAGTTACTAGTTACTTTTCAGACATAGATTATGATATTATGAAACATACATGAACCACTTTAGCTCTATTTTATACATAGGCTATTTGAAAATAGCGTCGCATCGCGACGCGTTGTGAGCTTGTAGATCTGCTATTTTCAAACATTCGAGTACTTTTACTTTTGGTACTTCAAGTATATTTTGATGCCAATACTTTTGTACTTTTACTCAAGTAACATTTTGAATTCCGGACTTTAACTTGTAACAGAGTACTTCTAGATTGCAGTATTGATACTTTTACTTAAGTAAAACATTTGAGTACTTTTTCCACCACTGTGTGGGGGGAACATCACGTGTTGTGAGCTTGTAGATCGGCTATTTTTGGCAAAGAGATTTGGTGTACAGTAGATGGAAAAAGAACGCAGTGAGGTGAAGTGGTTAAACTGAAGTGTTATATTGATGATTTGCAAATATTATCAACGTATTCTGCGCCCACCCTGGGCCCTGGACTTGTGTCACGGCACCCTAGGGTGCAACGGGGGCCGGGGCACCTACTTTGAGAAACCCTGCCCTTGGACAGTGGTTCTCAACTTTTTCAGGCCGTGACCTTCCAAAATAATCATATTTGAACTGGGGACCCCCCAAAATAATCACATTTGAACTGGGGACCCCCCACCCTGACAAGAACTTGGAAAGTAGGAGTTGAGGCGTTACATTTAGTTTGACTCCACAGATAAATATTGTGAAAATAACAGATGTAAAAGCTCACAACGCCTCACAACGCGAGGCGTTGTGAGCTTGCAGATTGGCTATTTTTTTGGGCTATTTTATATTTTTTGACAATTTGGCCAATGTTTGACCAGTTTTTATAGTATTTTGTTGATGTTGGGTTTGTTGATTACTTTTG
The DNA here is from genome assembly GCF_963454915.1 of Gymnoscopelus microlampas. NCBI lineage: Eukaryota > Metazoa > Chordata > Actinopteri > Myctophiformes > Myctophidae > Gymnoscopelus > Gymnoscopelus microlampas. The sequence goes on from NC_139940.1 coordinate 19,367,184, forward strand.
ATGTAGTACTTGTGTTTTTGGTATTAAAAAGGTCTTAAAAGTCCTTTATTTGTCACTTCACTGTCAGGGAACCCCCCCCCCCCCCTCAAAAAAAATCATGTGACCCACAGGTTGAGAACCACTGCTCTAGGAAGGAGGGAGGGGCGGGGCTATTAGAGTCCTTTAATTGTCAGCCCCTCCCCCTCACACCTTCCAGCAATCACAAATGTTTGTGACCCACTCATAGAGTTAAAAGGACCCACTCTGTTTGCAACCAAAAAGACTCTTATAGTGAAATAAACAACTCCTAAAGTAACGTTGCTCCACATGGACGTCGAGTAGAGTTATCAGTGTTTAACAGTTTGGTGAAAAAAGCTGTTAAAACACACTGTGACCAGACTGTGAAAACATCTCCATCCAGACCACCAAACAGGTAAGTGTTCTGCAGGTGTGTGTTAGCTACTTAGCTTAGCTAATTAACTGCTTAGCATTAAGGAATTGTGAGGATGAAGCATTGCTGTGTGAAGTGAATATGAACCGTCTTTGTTGTAGTCCTGAAACATGACTGACTGTCATATCATGACAGTCATGGATTAAATTCAACCTGGTGTTTGCAATTTCTCCATTTACAGTCCGTACATCTACATTAACGATCATATTTCAAATATAAAGTGCTTACTTCATGGCCACGGATGTTATTCTAGTGTACGGGCCCTCAGAAGTACCTATATCCTCCGTATTTTTCAATAAAAAGCATTTTAATCTGATTGGTGGCCATTTTCTCCGTCTATTCACCATATGCTTTAAACTACGCTACCCTATCGGCTGGGAGGTGTATTGCACTATGCTACATTATAACTCTATGAGGAAAATGGCCACCGATCGGATTAAAATGCTTTTTAATGAACAATACGGAAGATGCAGGTACGTTGGAGGGCTCGTACATAATTATAACATCCGTGGCCATGAAGTAAGCACTTTATATTTGAAATTTGAATGTTTATGTAGATGTACAGGCCGTAAATGGGGAAGGTGCAAACACAAGGTTGAAGTTAATCCATGACGGTCGTGATGCTGACACCAGCTTTGCAGGCCTAGTACGGTGTAAAGTAACTAAGTACATGTACTCAAGTACTGTACTTGAGTACAATTTTGAGAAACGTTTACTTAACTGGAGATCCAATTTTCAATACATTTACTTCTACTCCACTATATCTCAGAGATAAATATTGTACTTTTACTCCACTACAATGATATGAAAACTTGAGTTAGGGCGCGCTCCCACTGCACTTTTATTTTACCTCTGGGGCAGAATCTGCCAATGTTTTGTCAATGCAAATGCGTGGATTCTTGGAAAAAATCCGCAAGACCAGGAATCCACGCATTTGCATTGACAAAGCATTGGCAGATTCTGCCCCAGAGGTAAAACAAAAGGGTAACCGTCTTCCACGCCGACATCTCGCCACTCCGACTAGTACCAAATAAAAGTGCGGTGGGAGCGCACCCTTAGTAGCTATTTTGTAGCTTTTGATTATTACAAAACATGGACTAACCACTTCAGCCCTAAACACTAGTGTGTGTGTGTGTGTGTGTGTGTGTGTGTGTGTGTGTGTGTGTGTGTGTGTGTGTGAGAGAGATAGTAAAAATAGCAGATCTACAAGCTCACAACGTGTTGCTTTGGTGTGAGCTTGCATTCTTGATATTTTCAAAATATTTGAATACATTTTGAAAACTTTAAGAGACATTTCTGCAGAATGAGTACTTTTACTTTGGTACTTTGAGTATATTTTTGATGCTTATACTTTTGTACTTTGACTCAAGCCTGTTTTAATACAGTACTTTTACTTGTATTTCTACATTGTGGTATTGAGACTTATTCTGTTACAAGTAAAAGTCCAGAATTCAAAATGTACTTATGCAAAAAGTACAAAAGTATTGGCATTAAAGTACCAAAAGTAAAGTACTCATTGTGCACAATGTCCCATTTCAAGTTCTCAAATGTATAACATATGAAAATAGCAGATCTACAAGCTCACAATTCGTAATGATGTGACACATTGTGAGCTTGTAGATGGGCTATTTTCAAATGGCCGAAATGTATATAGGGCTGAAGTGGATGTATGTTTTGCAATAATAATAATCAAAATGAAAGCTAAAGTAAAGTTATACTAATGTTTTCAAATAATTGTAGGAATTGTGGAGTAAAAGTACAATATTTGCATATGAGATGTAGTGGAGTATTGGAAATACTCAAGTAAAGTACAAGTCCAGTGGTACTGGATTTGACGCTCAACAAAAGCTAATTCATCCTTATATTGCATAAACTTGTGTTGCTTTTCATTGGTTTCATGTTAATGTGTATTTTCAGACATTTAACCACTTAAACCATCAACACTAAGTAAACTTTCACTCTGTACTTAGTGTGCTCTTTTCCCCCTCTCTTTGCCGAAAATATCTACAAGCTCACAAAGCTTGTAGATCGGCTATTTTCGGCTAATGTTCCCCTCAGAATAGCGATATAATATTCAAGTGGTTAATGTACAAAAAAAAAAAAATCCTATCACACAAAGATTTGGCGGACCCCCTGTAGTAACTCTGAGGACCCCCTAGGGGTCCCAGACCCCCTGTTGAAGACCTCTGCTCTAATGGGTTTATAAATATGCACACATGTGTGCACCGATGGATGCCTGTTGATGCTGTTTGCCTAAACCTTGTACGGCACTTTGCACAGCTTCTGATGTTTTGAACCCATTAAGACCTGGAACGCATCTGTGTCACTTTTTCATTTGAGCTTAAAAAGCATCATTTTACACTTTGGCTTTTCAAAAATAGCAGATATACAAGCTCATAGCGTGGCACCGAGTGCCGCGCTATGAGCTTGTAGATCTGCTATTTTAGAAAAATTGTGAATATGTATGTATGTATGTATGTATGTATGTATGTATGTGTATGTATGTATATATTTTTCTTTTAAAGCAAACATTAACTCAAATCTTTGCTTCTGGGGGGTCCCTGGAACAAAATATTTTGAGGTGTGTGTGGGGGGGGGGGGGGTCCGCGGCCAAATTCATGTCATTTTGGGGGTCCTTCACATGAAAAGGTTTGAAAACCACTGATATAGAAACATACGTTTTTCAGAGAACCGTTGACATTTGGCAGAATCGGAACCTCAGACTTCAATTGGTTAGATGTGCTGTGTGTAAGGGCAAGTGATGCTGGTGTTCCGTTATGCAGATTACGCATTATTTGGTGTCAGCCCTGGTACCGTGTGTGTGTGTGTGTGTGTGTGTGTGTGTGTGTGTGTGTGTGTGTGTGTGTGTGTGTGTGTGTGTGTGTGTGTGTGTGTGTGTGTGTGTGTGTGTGTGTGTGTGTGTGTGTGTGTGTGTGTGTGTGTGTGTGTGTGTGTGTGTGTGTGTGTGTGTGTGTGTGTGTGTGTGTGTGTGTGTGTGTGTGTGTCTGGCACCTGAGCATGGGTCCTGCAACTTTGACATCTGTCTTTGGTACCGTTGTGCAAATCTTGCCTGTAAATCTATGGTTCCTCAGTGAAGCAATTAAGGGGTCTTTGGTTGTTGTCTTCCTTGTTGACTTCACCAGTCTCGCAGAACTTGGTCCTAAGTTTGGAAATGACATTTACTTGTAACTTGTACATTTAGTCCATGAGCCAGAGCCCCAAAATTGAGCAATGATTATCGAAAGAGTGGGCAAAACCATACCTATATTAAATTGTTTATAGGGTCAATATAAGTAAATAAATATATGATAACCTTTCCACAGGAGCAGCTTTTTCATATTTATCACACATTTTGTTATTTTCCCCATCCGTACATGACAGGTGAAAAAATGACAAAATTTAAAAAATAGTTATAATAATGAAACTTCCCCAGTTGATTACTTACATGAAGACAATGATTTTTTGTACTACAAGTTTTCTGAATTTGTATATTTAAATATGCAAATTGGACATTTAGTCCATGACCCAGAGCCCCAAAATGTAGCCAGATATTGAATATTCCCTCGTTAAAAAAACCTTTGACTCCAACATCTTAACAAAATTAAATAAGAATGCTGACTCTGGCTTTGTCCAATGTTGATTCTGGAAAGTTATGCAAATTCGGGCATATTTTCCTAATGCATAACTTGTAATACGATAAATCATTGTCTTCATGTAAGTAATCAACTGGGGAAGTTTCATTATGATAACTATGTTTTAAATTTTGACATTTTTTCACCTGTCATGTACGTATGGGGAAAATAACAAAATGTGTGATAAATATGAAAAAGCTGCTCCTGTGGAAAGGTTATCATATATGTATTTACTTATATTGACCCTATAAACAATTTATATAGGTATGGTTTTGCCCACTCTTTCGAATTAAATCTTGTCTGGCTCATGGACTAATTGCAGTATTAAGTGTGATGACATGAAGGCATGAATGCAAATTTGACTTGATTTTAGCAACGTTCCTGAGCTGGAAGAAACATGATTGTGCAAACCCCTGTCACTTGACCGTTGAAGGACAAAGTGTGCAGTGGTGTAAACTAAGTACAAGCTCACAATGCACGCAGTGTGTTGTGACCTTGTAGATTGGCCATTTTTGGCGACTCGATTTGTGTAGAGTGAAAGAAGAGCATACAATGCACGCAGCGTGTTGTGACCTTGTAGATTGGCCATTTTTGGCGACTCGATTTGTGTAGAGTGAAAGAAGAGCATACCAAATAAAATGCAGTCTTTACAGGTCTGTGTTATCAAGTACAGAGGGTTTAAGTGGTATTTGACGCTCAACAAAAGCTAATTCATCCTTGTGTATGACAGAGGACAATTTCACAATAAATTAAAATCTCTACGATTATTGTGTGCGTTTTTAATGATAACGATTATCGCCCCATCCCTTGATTTGATTTTATTAGACGTTATACAGGAAAAACACATGTTCATTCAACATCATGTTCATCGTAGAAACGTCAAGGATACAGACGCATAAAAGTATTTTCATTGTGGTCCTTGGTCTGAGACAAACAGACAGCACTGCAACAGAATACATACAGTTAGACAGTACAGTAATAAATAAAACAATCAAAAGCTACACTACCTACAGCATAAATACATATAATCGCATTGCTAACACATAGGTGACCCTACTATTGGGCAACATTTTCTAAAAGCCATGCTTTGACCCTTATCTTAAAAAGGAGATGGCTGCTGGTGCTCTTTATAGTCAGGGGTAGAGGGTTCCAGTTGACTGCTCCTCCAAATCTAAATGAGCGTTTTCCCATTTCAGTGGTGAACGTGGGCATGGTCAGGTCTGCTATGCTGGCTTTGGTTAGGTTGGAATGGGCTTCGCTACGCTTCTGAAAGAGCTTACATAGGTACACAGGGGCGCTGTTTATGTAGATGTTATGCACCAGGTTCAGCTGTAGTTGAACTGACCTGGCTGCCAGAGGGAGCCAACCCAACTGGTGGAATTTATGTTGGTGGAAATTATGTTTTCCAACATGGTCCCTTGCAGACAGCCCCAAGACAGGCCTGACCAACCTATTTTGAGAAACCTGCAACTTCTCTTTTAGGGCTTTGTTTAGGCCACTGTACCATGAGCCAATAGCATAGTCGAAACAACATAAAACCAGTGAGTTTGCTAATATGCGAAGACTGGCCGAGTCCAGAAACTGCGCTTTCCTGGCTAAGAATTTGGTTCTGCCATTCACCTTACTGATGGTCTTAAGAGCCATGGTTTCACCACCCAGCCTGCGATCTACTGTAGCTGACAACCAAGGTAGCTGACTGGGGGTTTAGCTGGAAAGGACAGGCCCCAAGAGTGATACTGGGTGAGGCCAGTTTGTGCAACCTGGGCTGAGAACCAAGTTGTGACAGGATACAGTATACGTATTGCCTCACTTCACTGGCTCCCTGTCAATTTTAGAATTGATTTTAAGGTCCTTTTTATTTGCTTTTAAATCTTTAAACAGGTTAGTAGTAATAGCTCCGCTGTACCTCGCTGAGCTCCTGGAACCATTACACCCTTAGCCAGGGCTCTGAGGTCTTGCCGCTCAGTCGTTACTGGGCGTTGGCAAAGACTAGCAAAAAGACCAGGGGTGGCCGCACTATGAGCTTGTATATCTGCTATTTTTGAATAGCCAAAGAAATCTAAAATGACACAGATGCTTTCCCGGTCTTAATGGGTGAAAACCCACCTATTATCTTTGGATTTTAATGTCACTGGATCTTCTAAGGATCTTCTAATGCAGGGGTCTTCAACGTTTTCAGGCCAAGGACCCCCTCTCTGAGAGAGAGGGATGGAGCAGGGACCCCCTCTATATATAGCATAAACTTGTGTTGCAGATTAAAGCTTTTCATAGATGTTTCATGTTAATGTGTATTTTCAGACATTTAACAACTTAAACCATCAACACTAAGTAAACTTTCACTCTGTACTTAGTCTGCTCTTTTCCCCTCTTCCTTTGCCGAAAATAGCCGGTCTACAAGCTCACAACGCCTCGTTGTGAGCTTGTAGATCGTCTATTTTCGGCTAATGTTCCCCTCAGAATAGGGTTGAAGTGGTTAATGTAAAAACAAAAATCCTATCTCAAAGATTTGGCGGACCCCCTGTAGTAACTCTGAGGACCCCCCCTAGGGGTCCCGGACCCCCTGTTGAAGACCTCTACTCTAATGTGTTTTAACTATGCACAAATGTGTGTTGATGCTGTGTTTGTCTCAACCTTGTACGGCACTTTTCTCAGCTTCTGTTGTTTATTAAATGTGCTCTATAAATAAAGTTTGATTCCATATGCTAGGCTGTGTATGTTGTGACAGGATACAATCTACGTATATATCTGGCCCTCGTCTCTCTTGAATTAATATTTGTTTCTTTCTTTCTTTCTCAGAGTGGAGACGGACTGTGCCGAGGTTGTCCTTGTGCTATAAATGCCTAGAAGACTGAGGCTCTCACCTACAGTATAACACCCTCCCAGACACCAGGAGACTGAGGTTTTCGCCTACAGTATAACCTCCCAGACACCAGAACACTGAGGTTCTCGCCTACAGTATAACACCCTCCCAGAACATCCACCTCTAATGACTCACTATCTGGTGAAGCTACAATGTGCAGGTGAGATTTTTGTGACTACCTGAGGAAATTATGTGTGTGTATATATATATATATATATATATATATATATATATATATATATATATATTTATTTATTTTTTTTATTTATTTTTTTAAGGGTGTCACGATACGTACCGAAATTGAAAGCCGTATCGCGATTCTCACTGTCCCGCGTCCAAGGCAGTGTTGCCAAGTCTGCTTATTATAAGCTACTTTGGGCTCGCTTATTTTGGACTTCTCTTTATAGACCTGGTTGCTTGTTTCTCTCACAATATCTTGCAACGCTGGTTCAAGGGAAGCCATGCGTTCGCTGTTTTTTCTGTACATTCCTCCTTCCGGGCAAAGGGAAGCCTCACAGCCGGGTTGACAGAGAGAGAAACCGCGTGTTTCTTCCCATACTCTCACATAATTCGACCCGCGGATCTTACTCAAGAAATAACGAAACGAGCGCAGTCTCGTGACATGCAAACCTTTTCAGTGATGGAGAACGCTGGATTTGAATATTCAAACAGTGTATCTAGAATGTTACAAAGGGCCATGGCAGCAGTTCGCATTTCAGCAAAAGTGTGTTCCCTGCGATGTATGAGAAATTAAGGCAAGAGTTACTAAAGGGCTGAGCCATGTAGAATTAATGGACTGTCTTAACTAGAATGCTCCTCCTCATAGCAGAGATTTTCGCCAATCTCCGCCAGGCCGGGTTGTCTACCCAGGGCCCACAATGTTTGAAAATAGCAGGTCTACAAGCTCAATACAGCTTGTAGATCGGCTATTTTTTAGATAGCCTAGGTATAAAATATGGATAAAGCAGTTAATGTATGTTTTATGACATAATAATTTATATATGCAAAGTAACTAGTAAACTAAAGTTTTCAAATAATTGTTGTGGGGTTAAAGTACAATATTTGCCTCTGAGATGTACTGGAGTAAAAGTACTGAAAATTGGAAATACTCCAGTAAAGTGAAAATACCTCTCAACTGTACTTAAGTACAATACTTTTATTCTGTAAAGCACTTTGAATTGCCCTGTGTATGAAAAGTGCTATATAAATAAAGTTGCCTTGCCTACTTGAGTAAATGTACTTACTTACTTTACACCACTGTCCATATGATCCAATGCCAAAAAACACAACTAAATGGTTAATCACATGTATTTGTATGACAGTCGTCAACTTAAATGTTTTAATTGTCACAGCCCTAGGCATAGCCTACTTCAGGGGTCTTCAACGTTTTTCAGGCTGAGAGATGAAGCAGGGACCCCCACAGCAGGGACCCCCCACTACATATTGTGTAAAATTGTGTTGCAGATTAAAGTTTTTCCATAGATTTCATAGATTCATTGACTCTCAGTGTTTTGTAAATTAGTGGCAGACATTTAACCACTTAAACCGTCAATAGACCATTTTCAAACATCGGCCATATTGCCATTAAGTTAACCCTTTCAGTGCGATTCAGTGCCAGACCTATTTCTGGCTGTGTTTGCCCACTGCCAGCGATTTTTCAATTTTGTTACCGTTTCAAGTAGCCACAGAATATTTATCTCCAGTATGATCGATCCCCTGATGTTAAAACCAGGATACAGTATACGTATCCTAAATGTGGCTCTCGGTCACTTGAATAAATCTTTATTTCTTTGTTTGTTTTCTTTCAGATACTCAAGTATACATCCTGGCAGAGGTGTTGCAGGGGGGGGAGGGGACCACCCCCTTCCTCTTCATTATAAGATAGAAACTAGAGTGGAGAGAGTTTTGCCGAGGTTGTTCTTGCCTGCACCCTCCTGTGAAACTACCCAGCCTGCACCCTCCTGTGAACCGACCCAGGCTGCACCCTCCTGTGAACCGACCCAGGCTGCACCCTCCTGTGAACCGACCCAGGCTAGACCCTCCTGTGAACCGACCCAGCCTGCACCCTCCTGTGAACCGATCCAGGCTGCACCCTCCTATGAACCGACCCAGGCTGCACCCTCCTGTGAACCGACCCAGGCTGCACCCTCTTGTGAACCGACCCAGGCTGCACCCTCCTGTGAAACGACCCAGGCTGCACCCTCCTGTGAACCACCCAGGCTGCACCCTCCTGTGAACCGACCCAGCCTACAAAGTCTTTTGAAGAGGAGCTTCTGTTTGCAAAGTCTTTTGAAGAGGAGCTACTGTCTGTAGACAGAGGATCCTCTTCAAAAGACTTTGTAGACAGAGGATCCTCTTCAAAAAAGTCTTGTGAAGAGCCTCTGTCTACAGTGTAGACAGAGGCTCTTCACAAGACTTTGTAGACAGCGGCTCTTCACAAGACTTACCTTAGTGTAGACTCTACACTAAGGTAAGTCTTGTGAAGAGCCGCTGTCTACAAAATCTTTCGAGGAGGAGCCGCTGTCTACAAAGTCTTTCGAGGAGGAGCCGCTGTCTACAAAGTCTTTCGAGGAGGAGCCGCTGTCTACAAAGTCTTTCGAGGAGGAGCCGCTGTCTACAAAGTCTTTCGAAGAGCCGCTGTCTGCAAAGTCTTTCAAAGAGCCGCTGTCTGCAAAATCTTTCGAGGAGGAGCCGCTGTCTACAAAGTCTTTCGAGGAGGAGCCGCTGTCTACAAAGTCTTGTGAAGAGCCTCTGTCTGTAGACAGAGGCTCTTCACAAGACTTTGTAGACAGCGGCTCTTCACAAGACTTACCTTAGTGTAGACTCTACACTAATGTAAGTCTTGTGAAGAGCCGCTGTCTACAAAATCTTTCGAGGAGGAGCCGATGTCTACAAAGTGTTTCGAGGAGGAGCCGCTGTCTACAAAGTCTTTTTCGAAGAGCCGCTGTGTACAAAGTCTTTCGAAGAGCCTCTGTCTACAAGTCTTTTGAAGAGCCTCTGTCTACACCTCCTGTGACTCTCTCTATCCATGGATTTAGCTGCATGGGGGTTTCCTCTGAAGACGCCTTAAGGTAGGAACCTCTTTAGGGCTGTCACGATTATGACATTTAACTTGACGCTTGATTGATTGTCGCTCAAATAGTTGCGATTAACTATTTTAATTGCGTCGTAGTAACATTTTGAATAAAACTTTGTCCGGCTTTTTTAGGCTTCGTAAACAAAAGCCGAACTACAAGCTTTGAGCGTGTAGGTCGGCTATTTCCACAATGATTGGAAAATGTTTGAAATTGTATGAACATTTTTCAACATGGAAACGATTATGACTTATCCCCAAAAAAGTATTGTGATTATCTCAAATACTTGCGATTATGTAATAATTGTGACGGTCCTAAAGACAATGACAATTTTCCTTTTCCTTTGCTGGATGCTGCAGTTGCTTCATGCTGCAGTTTGTAATGGATGATGCTTGTGGTGTATTTCATACTGGTTGGATGATGCTTGTGGTGTATTTCATACTGGTTGGGTGTATGAAATACGAATTGTCGGAGGTCTGTTGATGTGGTTAAAGATGTGTGCTCTTTTTTTCAGATTTCAAGGCTGACGTTGAATCTAAGACTATGTTGGTAGTGTAGTTTGTTTAGTTTGCATTCAATATTTATTTTGATGTGGCAAATCCAGGATTTGGACCTGGTGGTCCATAAGACCAAAGGTCACTTTTTGGTAGGTACCAAAAGGACACTGTTTGGTAGGTCCCAAAAGTCACTTTTTGGTCGGTACCAAAGGTCACCTTTTTCTGGCTGGGATGGGGGGAACTGTATAAATCCGGGCCTGGACCTGGTTATCTTAAAGATCACGTTGCTCAATTTCTAACCAATGCCACTCGCCCACCCGTGGAGTGAAATCACAGCAAGGTAACTATACAACACACACACACACACACACACACACACACACACACACACACACACACACACACACACACACACTCTAATAATGAGCATTTTTCTTTTTTATGTTTGGTAGCTTTCTTTCAGACGAGAAGAAGCCATTCCGGTACACTTCGGCAAAAAATAGAAGGCACATCCTTGGATGTATTCATCACTCTGTGAACCGACCCAGTCTGCACCCTCCTGTGAACCGACCCAGGCTGCACCCTCCTGTGAACCGACCCAGGCTGCACCCTCCTGTGAACTGACCCAGGCTGCACCCTCCTGTGAACCGACCCAGGCTGCACCCTCCTGTGAACCGACCCAGGCTGCACCCACCTGTGAAACTACCGCTGGCTACGCCAAAGACCTCGGCCCGCGGGGGGTTTCCTCTGAAGACTGCTCAAAGTAGGAACCTCTTTAGGGCTGTCACGATTATGATTAACTTGACGCTTGATTAAGTGTCGCTCAAATAGTTGCGATTAGCGGTTTTAATTGCATTGTGGTAACATTTTGAACTTTTTTCTGAATTCGTAAACAAAAGCCGAACTACAAGCTCAAAACGCATCACGTGGTGATGCGTTTTGAGCGTGTAGTTTGGCTATTTCCACAATATTTTGAAAATATATATTAAAATGTTTTTCAACATGGAAACGATTATGACAATTATAACTATTATCCCCAAAAAAGTATTGCGATTATCTGAAATACTTGCGATTATGTAATAATTGTGACGGTCCTAATTTTTCCTTTTCCTTTGCTGTATGCTGCAGTTGCTTCATGCTGCAACATACAGCAAAGGATGAAGTGTTTGTGTTGGATGCTACTTGTGTCGTATGCTGTTCTAACCCTAACCCTAACCTGCTGGGTTTTCTTTTCAGGTTTTTAGACATAGGCCTTTGTAAATCCGGGCCCCTACCTGGTCATTTGAAAAGGTCCAAAAGACCTGGTCATTTGAAAAGTCACTTTTTTTGGGTGTTAAGTCGCGGTGGGGGAACTGTCTAATTTCTTGCCCAAAGAAGAACAAGAATCACATGAAGCTGCTACATTTTATTTCTTGCCCAAAGAAGAACAAGAATCATATGAAGCTGCTACATTTTAATCAAGATGATCTACGTTTTTCCATTTAAAAGTTTTAATTTCTTGCCCGAAGAAGAACAAGATCAAGAACATCATGTCGATGTGTCCCAACATACCTGAACTGAGTCAACGAGATGTACATTTTGAATGACAAATATCTAACCAATGGAGCAACTATTTTGTATTTCTTGCCCACCTTTGGAGTTACATCATCGCAAGGTAGCTATACAATCCAATAGCAATACAAGTGATCAGCAGTTTGCACAAGCATACTCTGCTGTCTACCAGGCCCACTTCTTCATGTATGTTTTGAAGTGTCCAACCCCAGTACGCAGTCTGTTCAGCTAGGTCAATTTCCAGCATAGCAGATCTCCCTCTTTGATGCCGTCTCCTGGGTCCCAGATGTAGCGGCGACAACGTGTGGGCCCATGCAGAAGACTCCCACTCCTGCTTCCAGGATGCCTCCACCCATGCCTTTGTAGACAGGTCCTCAGGGATAGAACTGAGCATCTCTTGTTGTATGGGTGGCGGGACTCGAGTCTGTTTTGAAGGCAATGCTGTCATAGTGTTGTCATGCAGGATATGCCAGTCATCTTTCTGGGCTATCCTTGGGGCGAGGATGTGAGGGTAGCAGCCTCTCGTTGGAGGCCGGTTGAGGCAATTCCTGCTAGCATTGGGAAGTAGAATATAGGGGTGGGATTCAGGCAACCAGTTATAATCCGGAGAACATTGTTAATGGCAGCATCAACCTTTTTGGCATGTGGGCTTCTACACCAAGCTGAGGCACAGTGTTTGGCTGCAGCAAAGACCAGGGCTTGCGTGGGGATTCGTAGTACTTTGGCAGAGGAATCTCAGGACGTACCAGCGAGACATCAGATTGGCGAGACCTTTGATGACACTTTGGCCTCTGGGTGTTGCTTAGAAGACAGTGTCCTATCCAGGTACCTTGGGGCTTGCTGGAACTCCAAGTGATTGTGGTCCATGAACACGTCCAGTTCCCGTTTTGCTTCGCTGTTGTTGACGTGATATGCTGCCAACACTGTCCTCCCAATGCTGAGCTGCAGGCGCCACCTACGAAGGTAGGCTCCTAAGATGTCCATGTGGACATGATGGAAGTCATTTGGGGTAGAGCGGCTGAGTTGGATTTTACAGACCAGGAGTGTTGGTATAGGTAGAGGCATGGCCGAAGAGCTTTGCCCATCACTCACTTCTTGCTGATGCCGAAGTCAAAACACAGTTTTTCCCTCATTGTGATAGCTCTAAGTCTGCAGTACACCTGACTGGTGGCAATAGCCTGGTTGTGATGCGTATATGTGATCAAAAGTATTTAAAAAGACCACAAATGCCGCAACAAATATCTCAACTGTGGTGAGGTTTTAAAGGGTTTAAGGTTTTAAAGGTTTTAAAGGTCTAAGGTTTTTAAAGGTCTAAGGTTTTTTAAGGGTTTAAAAGGTTTAAGGTTTAAAAGGTCTAAGGTTTAAAAGGTCTAAGGTTTAAAAGGTCTAAGGTTTTTAAAGGTCTAAGGTTTTTAAAGGTCTAAGTTTTTTTAAGGTTTTAAAAGGTTTAAGGTTTTAAAGGTTTAAGGTTTTAAAGGTTTAAGGTTTAAAAGGTCTAAGGTTTTTAAAGGTCTAAGGTTTTTAAAGGTCTAAGGTTTTAAAAGGTCTAAGGTTTTAAAAGGTCTAAGGTTTTAAAAGGTCTAAGGTTTTTAAAGGTTTAAGGTTTTAAAAGGTTTAAGGTTTTAAAGGTTTTAGAGGTTCTAAAGGTTTGAAACATGTAAAAGGTTTAAGAGGTTCTAAAGGTTTGAAACATGTAAAGGTTTGAAAGGTTCAAAAGGTTTAAAAGTACAAATGATTTCAAAAATTCAAATGGTAGCCGACATGTCCTAAGTAGGCCAAACGTTGTAGAGTTGGAACAGAGTTTGTAGCTAAAATAATTAAGGGCTAGTTTGCCGTCAAAGAAACGGATGGAACGGGTGAAAAATCCCTTAATTTCAATGGGGAAATTCAAAGTGAAATATCTCTAAAAAATGCAACAACAAATTAGCTTATATCCATTGCAACGGCCAAAGAGCTTACCCTGATTGATCACATCTACGCATCACAACCAGGCAATTGCCACCAGTGAGGTGTACTGCAGACATACAGCTATCACAATGAGGTATATACTGTGTTTTGACTTTGGCATCAGCAAGACGTGAGTGATGTGCAAAGCTCTTCAGCCATGCCTCTCCCTATACTAACACTCCTGGTCTGTAAAATCCAACTAAGCCGCTCTACCCCAATGACCTCCATCATGTCCACATGGACATCTTGGCAGCCTACTTTTGCTGGTGGAGCCTGCAGCTCAGCATTGGCAAGACGGTGTTGGCAGCATATCACCTCAACAACAGTGAAGCAGAAAGGGAACCGGATGTGTTCGTGGACAACAACAAGCTGGAGTTCCAGCAAGCCCCAAGGTATCTGGATAGGACACTGTCTTTTAAGCAACACCCAGAGGCCAAAGTGTCATCAAGGGTCTCGACAATCTGATGTCTCGCTGGTACGTCCTGAGATTCCTCTGCCAAGGTACTACGAATCCCCACGCAAGCCCTGGTCTTCGCTGCAGCCAAACACTGTGCCTCAGCCTGGTGTAGGAGCCCACATGCCAAAAAGGTTGATGCTGCCATTTAGCTACGTTCTCCGGATCATAACTGGTTGCCTGAATCCCGCCTGAATGTTCTACTTCCCAATCCTAGCAGGAATTGCCTCAACCGGACTCCAACGAGAGGCTGCTGCCCTCACATCCTCGCCCCAAGGAAAGCCCAGAAACATGATTGGCATATCCTGCATGACACCTCTATGACAGCGTTGCCTCCAAACAGACTCAAGTCCCGCCGCCCATTCAACAAGAGATGCTCAGTTCTATCCCTGAGGACCTGTCTACAAAGGCATGGATGGGAGGCATCCTGGAAGCAGGAGTGGGGAGTCTTCTGCATGGGCCCACACGTTGTCACCGCTAGATCTGGGACCCAGGAGACGGCGTCAAAGGAGGAAGATCTGCCACGCCGGCAATTGACCTAGCTGAACCGACTGCATACTGGGGTTCGACACTTCAAAACGTGCATGAAGATGTTGGGCCGGCAGCACAGTATGCTTTAGCAGACGGCTGATCACATAATCACCTCTCTGTGTCCTCTACAGATCACCATCGGAGGCCAGTCTCTTTGATGTGGGACCTGAGACGAGAGCGTTGCTGCACGTCATTGAGCTGGACATCTGATGATGATACACGAAAGAAGAAGACGCCCAAGTCTCATACAATTATGAAATATCTGTTTGCTATGTTTGTAATAAATGTTTCATGTTGTCTCGTCCCAATTGTTGATCGCCCCCCTGGGGAAGGGGGGTCCCCACTCTCGGCCTGCACCTTGTCGTGGTGAGTGGGCTTTAAACCAAGACAGGCCATTTAACCACTGTTGTAAGGTAACTAAGTACATTTACTCAAGTACTGTCCTTAAGTAAAATTTAGTTATTTATTTTACTTTACTGGAGCATTTCCAATTTTCACTATTTTTTCTTCTACTCCACTACATCTCAAATGTAAATATTATATTTTTACTCCACTGCAATTATTTGAAAGCTTTAGATACTTGTTAATTTGTAGATTTTGATCATTACAAAACATACATTAACCACTTCAGCCCTATATACATTTTGGCCATTTGAAAATAGACGATCTAACACGCTCACAATATGCATTGTGAGCTTGTAGATCCACTATTTCCAAAATGATTTTATATATTTCATACATTTGAAAACTTGTGACATTCTGCATAAATATTTTCAATAATTTCTATTTTTGGTACTTTGAGTAGATTTTTATACCAATACTTTTCTACTTTTACTCAAGAAAATGTTGAATTCCGGGACTCTTACTTGTAACAGTATTTCTGCATTGCAGTATTGATACTTTTTTATTTCACAATCTGAGTAATGGGCACTTAACACATCTCTTCTGGATGGAGCTCACTACAAGCTCACAACGCGTCGCGAGCTTGTAGATCAGCTATAGCCAAATAGGGCTGAAGTGGATAATGTATGTTTTGTAATGATGATCAAAATCTACAATGATAATCAAAATCTACAATAACTAGTAACTAAAAAATGTAAATTATTGCAGTGGAGTAAAAGTATAATATTTGCCTTTGAGATGTAGGGAATAGAAGTAAAAGTATTGAAAATTGGAAATAATACTCCACAAGTAAAAAATACCTCAACATTGTAGGCCTACTTAAAGGAGGAGTTCACCCAAATAAATTACTTATTTTCTATCAATTGCACACCCCATGAAGCCTTGAATTCATGGATTTATTTTTTTGTGGCATTCCTAAGCCGATACTTTGATGACCGGGTGGGAGACGCAAATAATCTACTTTGTGTCTCCTACCGGATACATTAGCCGGTAGGAGACGGGAATCAAATTATTGGCTTAGGAATGCCACAAAAACAATCATGGGGTGTGCAATTGATAGAAAATAAGTCATTTTTGAGTGAACTACTCCAACTCCTTTAAGAGAAGTTCCACTGCTCCTCAAAAGGACAACTTTATTTTCCATCCTCAATGACGAGCCTACTATTATTATTGCATGTGGAATAACTGCAAGCCAATGTTCAGAGGCATTGTCAGTATTTGTCTTAATTTCTTGAGTTCCTATTTATTTTATTGCCAATAATTCAACTGTAAGCCAGTGTTTTTGAGACATATTGTCTTTTACTGCTATGCAATAAATAGTAAAAAGAAATTCTACATGCATAAATAATAATACAAAAGCTAATAATAAAATCAAATGAAAATAGAAAAGTTAATGTCGAGACCCGTCTTGTTTTAGTAGTGCTGATGATGCCATGAAAAACTGTATTTGGTTAGGTCAAAGCTATGCTAAATCCACCCTTGCCCACTATTAGCTAATATCCGATGACTAGGTCACTTGTGTTGCGCCATAAAAAACAAACGCAACAAACCAAAACAACACAAAAGGCACTGGTCTGGTTCTCCTGGTTTTACTAAGACAGGGTTCAAATCCCTGTGGTGCCCTGCTCATGGTTTGCGTTGCATTTCCATTTCCATGGTGGATTAGAAGCGACTATAGTCCACATAGCACTTCAAACCTATTTGAGAATAGCCGATCTGTAGATCGGCTAGCTATTTTCAAACAGCAATGCAGCTCTCCGGGGAAAAGCTCATTGTGCGTATATGAGCATGAGCGCGAGAAATGTGTTTGGATTAGGGGTTGTAATATTATTAATTTTAAATTGTATTTCCACATGCTGTATTTACTTTGCTCATTTCTTTTCTTGTGTACCTAATTTTTAATGTATATTCCATTCCGTCTCCCTTTGAGAACGGTGAGAAAGCACTATACTGTTTGTTTACGGTGAGAAAGCACTATACTTTTTGTTGACGGTGAGAAAGCACTATACTGTTTGCTGACTGTGAGAAAGCACTATACTGTTTGTTGACGGTGAGAAAGCACTATACTGTTTGTTGACGGTGAGAAAGCACTATACTGTTTGTTGACGGTGAGAAAGCACTATACTGTTTGTTGACGGTGAGAAAGCACTATATTGTTTGTTGACGGTGAGAAGGCACTATACTGTTTGTTGAAGGTGAGAAAGCACTATACTGTTTGTTGAAGGTGAGAAAGCACTATACTGTTTGAAGGTGTGAAAGCACTATACTGTTGACAGTGAGAAAGCACTATACTGTTTGAAGGTGTGAAAGCACTATACTGTTTGTTGACGGTGAGAAAGCACTATACTGTTTGTTTACGGTGAGAAAGCACTATACTGTTTGAAGGTGAGAAAGCACTATACTGTTTGTTGAAGGTGAGAAAGCACTATACTGTTTGTTGACGGTGAGAAGGCACTATACTGTTTGTTGAAGGTGAGAAAGCACTATACTGTTTGTTGAAGGTGAGAAAGCACTATACTGTTTGAAGGTGAGAAAGCACTATACTGTTTGTTGACGGTGAGAAAGCACTATACTGTTTGTTTACGGTGAGAAAGCACTATACTGTTAACAGTATAGGGGTTCTAACGAAACCCTTATAGTACACTAGCCTAACATCACATCGTGTAGTTAGTAGTTGCGGGGTTGTAATGTGACGGTCAAGTAAGTGGAAATAACATCTTAATAGGCTTTGTTAGGTCTTATTATGCTTATTATGCTCTAGGAATTATGTTCCATAATTAGCGTATAACTGTGTTTGTTTGTTTCTGTCTAATAGCAGAGAACACCATTTCTAATAACGCCTTTTGTTACGTTTCATTCAATTTCTAATTAAAACAATTAAGGGATAATAGTGGAAAATAAGGGTATAACAACGTTTGTTTCTTTCTAATAAAAAAACATTATTGCTAATAAGAAACACATTATTTGTAATAACGGCTTATTATGTCAAATTAGTGTACCGTAAATTGTGCTGCGACCAAAATAATTAATCTACAGAATGGCCTTTTTATCTCCAGTCCATATTCAATCTGTGACACCTCTTAACAAATACAGTTTTAATATTATTCATTTTTTTTATCTCTACACCAAATCTCTTCACTGAAAATCTACAAAAAACGCTTGTAGATCTGCTATTTTTGCAGATTGTCACTTCACTTATTTTGACATGGCCAGAATAGGGCTACAGAGGCTTTAAGCACAACACCTGGGTCAGTGAGGAACAGCTGGCCACCACAGTATCCACAGGCGATCCAGGCAGAAGGAAAGGTGATTCAGACGGCACCAAGAGGAGAAATTAATTCCAAGGGAGAGTGAGGGGAGTTTCAGTCAAAGAGTGGGGAGAGCAGAAATAACAGAGAGGGCAAGTGTGTGGCGGATCCATCAATGTCTGTCAGACACATACCGTCTCAAAGGTCAGGTGAATAGCCTTTTGGCTTTGCGTGAGCTGTAAAATCCTGAGTGTTAATTTTACTCCGGAGTGTGGAAATAGACCCTCACGGCAGCTTTTGGGATGTTAGTGCGTGTGCGTGCGTGCATGTTAGTGTGTGCTACACTACAGTAGCTTGTTTGAGTGGTTTTGTTGCCGCACATTTCTGACTGTGTGTGCATGTGTCTGAATGTGTGTTTGTGTTAATGTGTAAATAAATAGTGAATGCTGACATTCTATTTGACTGTGTAGTTGTGTCATCCACTGAGGATTTTCAGCTTGTTTTCAGTGGAAGACCTTCCAGATCCATTGGTGTTTTTCCCCCCTCTGTTTGACAAGGTTTCAACTGTGTTTATGTTCCGATATTTGTTGCTGTTGGGTGGAAACCTTGTATGTCCAAAACTGCTCGTTTTTTATTATTATTTTAAAAATGAAAAAAAGTGAAAATAGCCGATCCACAAGCTCACAACACGTCGCAACTGCTACTTTCACTACTTTTGTGCGACACTCTTGGATGATGAGGTAGGGCTTTCATTTTATGAAAAAACATAAAACGTTTAAATATGGACATACAAAGTTTGTACCGGACAGCGACAATATAGTATAAAAACTGGCACAGGTTTAGCCGTTCTTATTGTATCACCCCCCCCCCACATACACACAGACATGCACAGTCAGAAACACATCTGCACTAAGACACACACACACACACACACACACACACACACACACACACACACACACACACACACACACACACACACACACACAGGCAATAATTTGTGTGCCTGTAATAGTTTATTTTCTCCACTCCCTGTGTCCTGGGGTGAACTCAGCACCCCTGCTTTACCAGATTGCAGGTCTGGCGTTAGCGCGTTACTAAGCCTCTTGGCTAAACATTACCCCCCACGCAGGCCCAGCCAAACATGAGCCGCTGGTTCTATTCCTGGAAGCCGAATATGACGTGATAATGACTCACTCTGACCCCAGAATGATGAAAAAGTAATTTGTGTTGATCCACGGATCTCTTTAGATGATAGGTGTTTAGGAGAGACATTGCGCGGCTGCATGATCAGGGAGATCAAACAGAAGTTGAGGGAGAATGTTTGACAAGATCTATCAATGTCCACCAGCCAGTGGAACATGAAACTCAGGCCGAACATTTTATTTAGATGTCCATTTAAGGTCTTATGTCCGGGTTTTGCTCTTTCGAATGAATTATACTCCTCTACACGTTAAGCCTATGACCTATCATCCCAGGTCTTAAAAACAAAAATCCAGAACGCCACAGTAAAATCCTGAGTGTTAGTTCAACAGTGAACAAATGGGTCCATCTGTACACTCTCAGACTTGAATGAACCCTCACGATTTTACAGTGTGAAACCTGATCGGAGGCAAGCGTTTGTCTTCTTGGAATCCCCCGAAAGAGGAAGGCTCGACCTATATCCAGGGCTGATCCTAGACTTTGTCTGGAAACACATTTCAGTATCTCCGTCCAATTTCCCATTTAATGTGCTTGCTCCATCGCCTGTACGTTGCAGCGATCCAGCATAACCCCCCGCACATATTAGACCCAGAAGACATGCAGTCTACAGGTGATGGGGGACATATGGAGTGTGCTACGTGCTATTAAGGAGGTGAACCATCTGAAGGGGTAGGAGGGGCATATATGCGTCCCACAGCCTTGCTCGGTGCTTCTTTGTAGTTGTTGTACACAGCTGCAGCGCTGGAATTTGCGATGTAAGGGGAGATGTTTATTGGGTTTCACCCAGTGGAGCAAAAAGGGAGATTTGCCATGGATGGATGGCACCTCAGTGAATGCCAATGGGTTCAGTGAATGAAGTTCACAGACTTTGCACCACGGCGGTCTGGCATTCTTCAGTGATTTGTAGAATTGGCAAAAGTTTATCACGTTTACTGAAGGCGCTCGCTGACCCACAAAAGCTCTATACCCGGTATCTGGAATCGCCACTGAAAGTTCCAAATATCTTTGAAACCTGTCAAGATAATGTGTGAACCTTCACAGGCTTATTGCTAATTGCACATGGTAGATTTCCACAACAT
Organism: Gymnoscopelus microlampas; assembly: GCF_963454915.1. Taxonomy (NCBI): domain Eukaryota; kingdom Metazoa; phylum Chordata; class Actinopteri; order Myctophiformes; family Myctophidae; genus Gymnoscopelus; species Gymnoscopelus microlampas. The sequence continues at coordinate 19,388,092 of NC_139940.1, forward strand.
ATGAGTTAGGATTGGATTCAGGTTTACGTTACAGTATCATCCATGATAGCTTTACACACCCACACACACAAGTTATGTCATGAGTGATGTTATCTGAAAACAAAACTATGGAGACCTATAAACCAACAAGTAAATCACCATAGCTTCAAGGTCTGGGCAAAACCCTCCAACATAATATCCCAATGGATAGGTCATTGATGGGTATCTTACAGTGATGGGGGCTGCATATGCACTGGAGCCTTAAACAGGAAGCTTATTTATGAAGACTTGTGGGTTTTCTTCCCAAACCATGCAGCCATAATGTAAACACCCTGACACTGCACAAGCTGATTACAAGTGAGGCAGATGGTTTCCACTCCAAGGGAGTCATGTTTTCACATTCCCCTGTCACGGGAGAGCTAAGAAAATGCAAGCCAGCACACACACACACACACGCACGTACAGTACAGTATCTGCGTGTACAAGTACACATGCATGCGAGAATGCATACACATAGCGATAATACAGGCACAGACATAGACATGCACCGGCAGCCTCCAAATGATCAGCTTTCAGTTCTCACATATACACTGTCTGTGCTCGCAGGCCCTGATATATTCTGTGTGCTAAGGGGGAGCTGCTATCGAAAAGTAATGGCTCTGTACACGCAATCCTCAGAGAGATTTGGGGGGAGGGGGGTGATTTATCCTCTCCACCAATTTGGCAGTGTGTACTGCTTGTGCTATGAAAGAGATTTGTCTGAAACCACAGGGCTTTGCACTGATTAAATTGTATAGCTGTTTTCACTTAAATTGTGTAGGTTCAGGTCTAAGCCCTGGAGATGAATCCCTAGACTGGATCTATCATATCTTCCCATATAGTTGTATGTGCTGCCATTCTTTGAGCACTTCAAATGAGCCATGATCTCAGGATGTGCATGTTTGATGGACAGTAATGACAAGGCCCTATCTGTTCCTGGCTGTACCTATAAAGCTTACAGTGATACACACTAGTGACTATAGAGGATCAGATCTGGGCTGTACTTGTCAGTTCTTGCTGTAGGACCTCATACTGTAGGGCGGAGAGAGTAATTCTGTTATTAATGGAGATTCGAGAGGTGCCCATGCATGCAGTAAAGATCAAGACCACATGTTGATGGATAGTGATGGTGTGGGAAAGGCAATGGGCATTCAAGGGAATGACATAAACTGCATATGTGTTGGTTTGCAACCAAATGAACGTCCCATTGTTCTTTTTTCACCAGGAGGCTAAGTCCCATAAGGATTGTGATTTATGTAAGCCAGGGGAAAGTTCTGTGAAATAGTAGTATATGAATAGTTATTTGTTTTCTGAAACATGCTCGGAGCTCAAGAACAAGACCTTGTGACTGACTAAAGATCTGTTTGAGTCAGTTCAGTTTCTTCCTCCAGCGTTTTGTTCTGTTGATTGTGAGATGGAATCACATGCGTTTCAAGCGAAGCGTTCACTCAGCCTTGTTATCTCTGGTAAATCGGCATGTGCTGATCGCAACCACAGGGGTTATGTTCGGTAAAAAGGGTTAACGACCGAAAGGCCGCGGCAGTGACCACAGTCCAGAATGATGCCTCCAGCCCTAAACTGTTTGTTTTAATGAACTGTGAGTCAACATTTACCAGCAGAGGAAGCGGGTGGGGGGGGTAGATGGAGGGATAGGGGTTGGGAAGTGACCTGGCGTTGAAGGATTTCATGGAGTTTAAGCTTCTGCAGAGGAGCGAACAGGAAGCGGATGCCTGAGTGATTCAGAGGCAAAATGTAAGTGGTTGGGTGCTAAGAGATGGGGGAGATATACTGTAAGTGCTCCGTGCGTGTGTGCATGTGTGTCCGTTGGGGTTTGTGTGTGTGTTTGTGTGCGCTCGCGCGTGTGCGTGTATGCGTGCGTGCGTGCGTTCGCCGCGCATGTATTTGCATGCAAATACACAGTATGTCCACACATGTATTGTGCATATGGCCATATAGAAGTGTGTGTACAGAAGAGGTGTGTCGATCTCTCTCTGCACACCTCTTCATCCATCCTAAAACCAAAGAAGTCATTCCCATGAAGTTCATCACTGATTATGTGATACGTCATCTTGACAATACAGCCTGTCAAAATGTAATCAAGCAAAGACTTAAGTCACATAATATTCATTAAAAAGGACCACACATTTCTTCTTGAAACTGAGGTGTTTTAACTGTGCAAGCACATAACACTGTGCCCCATTAATGATTTAGTGAGAGCAGACATTTCTGTGCACCTTGTCACATTTGTAACAAAACTCTTAAATCTGCCATCCCTCCTCGTCTCCTGTCTGGCTTGTTGGATCCTGTCCCTAGAATGTGAATGTGTGCAGTGAACCTGGTGCTAGCAACCTGCAGCCTGCAGTGCTGTGCCGTGGTGCTGGCTGCCAACCTGGCCATGCTCTCCAGGCCCTATCAGCAGCTGTGTGTGTCAGCCTGTTATTATCCTGATTATACTCCTCCGGCACACTCCTCCTGGCTCCACCTTAATGAGAGGGAGAGAGAGAGCTTCAGCTAACGCGCGCGGACACACACACACACACACACACACACACACACACACACACACACACACACACACACACACACACACACGTGTACACAGTCACATACATGACACGCACAGTCGCACACAAAGACACAGATACATAGAAACTCACTTGCACGTTCATGTGAAGATACAATTTCACATACACACACATGCACACAAACACATACACGCTCATATACAAATGTACAACTAAAACATGTAAGTGTATGCAATGCATACACATTTACAGATGCAACTACTTGGCACACATGCAGTTTTGTATTGGTAGATGCTCCGCTAGTACATTCATATTTGTGTATTTGTACATATTTACGTGCGCGCAATTTTCCAGCATGGAAAATTTATTTATTGACACACATTTTTGTTCTGCATTGCACAGACCTCATGCACTGTGCATGCTGGTGTGTGGTATCTCAATATTCAAACCCGACACTCTGAAGCAACACAGGCATTCTTGGACTTGAAGCTGTGGGAAAAGGACAAATGGAAACAGACTATTTGTTGTCGTATAGTTGATGTCAGTTTCTATGTCATTAAGTGGAGGACTTTGAGAGTGCGCCACTCTCAGGGCTGTGCAATTGTTTGTGGTGGTAGCAAAAAAAGGGCCTACCCCAGATCTCTGCTTGTCATTTCACTCTGCCTTGTTCTCAGGACAGACATAAATAATGCTCACAACTGAGGGTTCAAGTTCCCATTCAGCAAGCCTATCTTTGTGCGTGCTTGTGCGTGCGTGCGTGTGTGTGTGTGTGTGTGTGTGTGCATGCATGGGCGTGCGCGCAGCATACAGGGATAGGGGGAAAGCATGTATAATGTGTTTTCACAAAGAGGATGGCTGTGAGGCCCAGCACCCACTGGGAAACCTCATGGTTCCAGGAAGTACATCACTGAGGCGCACAAGGGGACGGCCCTGTGGATTTATGAGGCACCTGATTGGCAGGTTGAGTCCCAAGGGGGTTATTATTGGCCGGTGTAGTGAGACTGGCAGGGTGAAGTGGGGTAGGATTAGGAATATTGTCTGTTGACTTGGTGGCCAGATGTTTAGGAGTCTCTCTGCCCACTATTTTTTCTTCTTTGGATGAGTTCTTCTAAATGAACTGAATGACCTCCTTGTATACATAAGCAATCCCCCAAACTCTGAACCTCCTTTTGCCCCCACGACACAAAGTCAATAAGAATATGTTTGTTATAGCTCTGCATCATCACAAGACCTCCGCAACCAGAGTGAATGCAACTGCACACGCCTATAGGCCATAGTCACAAGGGGTTATTACCAATATTTAAACAAGTGACTCTTTAATTGGCCAAGCCTCACAAGGCGTCTTTTCTTCCTTTTTTCTTCTTAGGCTTTTAGCATTGTCCTTATAAACCAACTATTATAGCTTTTCACAGAACTCTTTGAGCAGGGCTCTGTGTGTTGCTAGGAAATCCTTTGCTGATAAATTAGGATGCTCACCTAATGCTAGCCCTTGGATAAAACACAAAGCAGGCTGCAAAGGTAACAGTAAAAAGCGAAATTACAGTGCGCGTACAATCTTTTGTGTTATATCTGTTAAATCTGTCATTATTCTGCAGCTTTTTGCTGTGCCCAACGAGTAGCTTGGAATGTAAAACAGAGACTGTGAATAATTTCCTGCTGGCAGGCATGGATTGTTTATGCGTAAACCAAATTGTAGCCTCAGAGTGCCGCAAGGCACCCGCAACGCTCTTGGGGGTTTCCAGACTGGAATAGTTGGCCCTTTCTCTTGATGGTGCAGTGGGCATCAGTGGAGGACGTGATGTGAACATACAGGGATTAGCATTGATGATGCACTGATGCAGTGCTTGTTTTAAATTTATTTTTTTGTTGGGTGTAAAACCCACAACACAGTCTGGGATCTTGGGTGGCCTTGCATGAGTCTGAAGGGTAGTCTTGTCATTAAAAAGAGGCCCAATGTATGTGATATGTCATCACCCTGGTTAAAATGGCCATATACTGTATAATGTATCCGTGCACATGGATGATAACACAGTATATAAACTACCCAGTTTATCTTGTAGTACAGCCCAGACATATGAAAACAATAAATGGGCCACAGTGCACAAGACAGACACATGGTTAGACACTGACGTATGAACTCAGTCGACAGTGTGACAGAGGAAAATTTGAAGTAAGATTAATAATGAGGGTTGACAAAACAAGACCGGGGCTAATAACGGCATGGCTTCCATGTGGATTTTGGACTTCATGTGGTCATGACGTCGGTCATCTATGACATCTGTGTCATATCTCTGCTGTCCGGCAGAAACCAGCTATCTCCAAAATGTTCATTTTTCAGGAAATGACAAAAACAAAATAAAAAGTGGAGTTAGGAGGTTTTGTTCATCATTGATAAGAACAGCTGAATGGACCTCAAAGCTCACAATGAGGTTGGAGGTCAAAAGGGGGTGGAGCCTGGAGTCAGCTAAACCAGCTAACTCCACCCCCCTTTGGTGGACTTAGCTGCTTTAGCAGAAAGCTTGAGGATCCAATGGAGTTAGCTGGTTTTGTCAGAAGCGCTTTTTAATACTTTTCATTGGTTCAATATTTTAATCAACACACAGACGTAAAGGGTGTTCAATAGCACTGATTCATGGAAACAAATGCAAAAGTGGAAAAATGGAGTTATCTGGTTTCTGCTGGACAGCAACGATAACAATCTTGGGCAAGATTTTAGATCCGACCGCCATTGATTTCCATTATAAGATTTTAAGTTAAATTAAAAACATCATAATAATAAAATCACCTCACAATGTGGAGGTACTACTGTTGGCCTACTGTTGGTGTGCAAAACAAATCTGCCGCTGATCAGTCCAGCCAGTGGTTTCTAAGATTAGCTTCAGACACACACACACACACACACACACACACAGACCCATAGACAGACCCATTTCTAGACGGCTCGCCTTCTACAGAAATAGTACAAAATAGTATTCTGCATGGCAGACTAATGACCAGATTCCAGTGTCATCTCGGTGTCATGTGAATTTATCTGTGTCACAGGTCAAAACATGCATCTCAGGTCATCTTCATTTGTCTTCCTTTCTCTGTTTTTGGTTGCATGGTCAGTTGACACGGAGGCTCCCAGGGGAGATTTGTCACTGTGTTGTCCCTATATTTGTCTCAAGGCGGGGGAAACAGCCAATCTGTCAAGTGTTTGGAAAGTGCCCGTTCTGCAGTGGTCAAGATAACTAGGAGTCGAGGCTGGGGTTGGAGTCGCCAGGTCAAGGGGGTGCTGGTGGGAGGAGGGAGGTCAAACCGGGGTCTAAAGATCGGAATGTTCTTGATGTGCTGGCCAAACAAGGCTATAGAAATGCACTGCTATTACGAGAGACAACCATTTCTGTCTCTTTGTCTTACTCTTCGTTTTTATTTCGGCATAATGTCTGTCTGTCTGTCCGTCCGTCCGTCTATCTGTCAATCTATCAATCAATCAATCATTGGATTTGGTTTGTCTGTCTGCCTGAGTGGTTGTTAGTGTGCCTATGCAACTGTGTGTGTGTGTGTGTGTGTGTGTGTGTGTGTGTGTGTGTGTGTGTGTGTGTGTGTGTGTGTGTGTGTGTGTGTGTGTGTGTGTGTGTGTGTGTGTGTGTGTGTGTGTGTGTGTGTGTGTGTGTGTGTGTGTGTGTGTGTGTGTGTAGTCTGCTAAATGGCTCCAGTCTGCTCTGGGCCTGAGGCCTTATCAAACCAAAATCACCACCCTTGGTGGGATTTAGTGTCAGCCTCAACATTTATACTGCCTGAGTGTTAGTGGCCATGGGGATATGCCTCATAACATTCAATGTTGTCCAGTCAAAGCCCAGCTATAATCTTGGAGACATTTTGGCTGTAACTGTGATGCCTTGGCACTGCAACGTTTCATTTCCGTGACGTTCAACATTGCTACCGAAAAAATGAAAACTGTTATTCAGCATGAGAGATGCCACAAATGACAAGTTATGCAGTGAACGATTGTGACCGTTTCAAGGCCGACTTCATGTCTATATAAGTTCTGATGTCATCACTCGACCCACAGACGCCCACGTGAGTCACACACGCATTGAGTGTGACAGCATCAGGGAAGTCTTTCATGTGTGTGTGACCATTCGATCAGTGTGTAGTCTGAATAGGTCTTTTTCATAGTGATTATGAAAAATGTGATTCCTGCGCCTTTGAAGGGATGATCGATGTGGATAATGGATTCATTTTAAACTGCTCAGATATTTCCACACTTCAACTTGAAATAGAAGAATGTGGGTGAATACACTCCAGGAGTTAAGATGCTTTAACTTATTCTGAGATATATAATTGCCCATGTATTTTTGCATGTTTTACTGTTCCTTGTAAAAGACAGGCCATAATTAAGCCCTATGTGTAAACAGCAGAGCACATTGGGTGTTGCTAGGAGTGGTATAACTGATGTTGTTTAAGCTGGACAACAGTATAAGTTAATTATTCACTGCCCAAGTCAACAGTTGACCATTAAGCTTAATTTATACTCCATGACGGTGTATAAATTAGGCATACGGTTTCCCTCTCCAGGATTTCACTCTGTCCTCTTGATTAATTTCAGTAGGATATTGTCTGTATTTGCGTGCAGTGAGGAAATTATGCAATCAAGAAAACTGAGTACATACCAGTGAGGATGATTTTACACACGTTTATTTAGTTTTGACACAAGTTACAATTTTTTTGCAGTTCAGGGGCTTTTCCAGGTGAGCTGTAGGCTAATACTGGATTGTACTGGGTTTCCAGATTGGTGTTGTACTAAAGTTACACACTTCAGTTGTTACGGGATTTGATTGGATTTTTGAGAACCATGTTGTAGGAAATGCAGGAAAGTGACCTGTAAATACCACTTTAAAGTTCAAGTGTACTGTAAAAGCTGATAATGGTGTATGGAAGAGTCCACAGGGAACCAACGCCTTGAGGCTGGCTCAGGAAACTGGGCAGTCAGACACACATTAGGCAATAGGCATATTGTAATATATTTTCATACAGTGCACAGTTGTATGCAAGCACAAGACTCACAAAGAACTATTCTTGAGTATGCAAATAGAGGTGCGTTTGTAAGATGGCCTTTTCAAATGTGGTCTTTTTTTGTGAGATACAGTGTTCATTGTGTGCTATAATACTGTTCAAATGTCTGTAGAAAGACCTTGTTTAAGCGGAATGGCTGCCCTTTCTTAACTCGATTTGATGATTATAGGATTACATACATATCCCATAATATCTACAAATATCATACCCTTTAGAGGCATCTACATTACATTTTAGACATCTGGCGTACTTCTCCTGACTTAAAATGGCTGTAGCAGTAAAATACAAGAAACTGATTTTGATTTTGCTTCCAAAACAGCAGTTTGTGTTCAAAACTAGTCCATGCTGTGTTAGAATGAGATCATTTTGATATCCATGCGCCTGCTTGAGGTGATGGAGAGTTTCAAAAATGTGTTTGCTGTTGTAATCGTAGCCTGGCTATGTCTCCCTTAACATTCTTTCTTAAGAATGCTGATTGTAGATACTGATAGCCATTACTATTCTTGGAGGACTGCCTCCTCAACATTATGAATGAATTATGCCTGTTTGTCATTTGAACTCTTGATACATCCTCAACTCAGCATCATCACCAAGCTGACAAACTGAGCAGGAAGAATGCAAGCACGGTGCACTCATGTGCTCAGATGCTCTTCAAGACCCAAGGACTTTTTGGCATAGAGTGTCAAGGAGTGGAAAGCTGCAAGGAGGGAGGGAGAGTAAGAAAAAAGTTGGATAAGAGAGTGAGTGCAATGTCAGCGTGCCAGGGTGTTGAGATGTTTATGTAATCCCACTCTGCTGTCAACCCCTCTCTCTGTCTCCGATCCCTCCGTTCCCCAACACCAACTCCTGAGCCGAAGTGCCAGTTTAAACTCTGTCGACCTCCTCTGTGGAGACTAAAGGAGAGGGAGGGAGGGAAGGGAACACTAAGGCTTTATCCCAGCCTCCACGCACGGCCCCGGGGGCTGTGAGACCACTGCCCACCGTGTGGAGGGACCGCCTTGGTCTCGCACTCTCCTCTGAACCGTTTCCTGTGTCAGGCTTCCCGCCTAATACCAAACAGACCTCTCCTTCTGCCTCTCCTCTATTCAACCCCACTGCATGGGTGTGCCGGAACCAAGTGCCCGGCTACACTCATTTCTTGATACAGGAGTACTGGGCCAAGGAACTGAATTACTTCAACTCATGAATTCACATTACCTGAAGAATTCAAATGATTTTGAGATTGTCTTTTGGGAAAAGGTAAAGGCAAGGGGTTCCCGGAGAAGATTCAGGTGATTGAAAAGTCAATCTGTAATAAACAAGCATATTACCAGTGTGCAGACTGTATCATTTTATTTAAGGGGTATTCCCTTGCATATGATAAGCATAATGCGAAACGTGAAGCAAAAATACATGAAGCAAAAATAAGTCCATAGTGTATTTATTTGTGTGAAACTCCGTTTCTTAGTGCTCTCTCATTGGATATTCTCTAGCCTTTACCTTTGAGGAAGTAGTTTAAATGATCAAAGGTCAAAGTGATTCAGTGTCTATGTACTGATTTATTGACTGTGTCTGAACATTAATGAGCATGTACTTGAGACAGCAAAACCAATTTATTTTATAAATAAACAAATAAACAATAGAAACTCTATGAATTTACAACATTTATCGTAAGGCCAGAAGCTACACAAGTAGACAAACTCATTTTCAGACATGTGGTCTTCTTCAGAGCATAGAAGACCTCATGGCTGAAATGCATGTTATGGTAAATTTGTATAGTTTACGGATCTCTTCTGTGTTTGTTTCTGCAAGGATGATTATGTCAGTCCATCTGTCCCTCCATTTACCACTTGACTCCCAAACTAGATATCTCAAAACATACTGGCTGGATTGGCATGACATTTGCTGTTTGGACCTACCTCATGCTCCACAGAAGATGAACCCAATAATTTTGGTGGCCCCATGGCCTTTCTTCTAGCAGTTTGTTCATCTGGCCCAAATTGTCCATTGCATACAACACATTATAAAACATGAATGGGCGTATTGCCATTAAACTCATACCCCAACCATTTGAGTGACCCCATGACTTTGTCCCAAGTGCCACCCTCAGCCAAAAATGTCATCTTTTTTTTTAAATATTTCATAATCTAATAGGCAGATTTCAGGATGAACTGATATTTGCTGGTTTAGATGGCTTTTATTGCTATGTATGGATGCCAATAACTATGCATATTCATATTGAACAAGCCAGCCAAGGTCCCTGTGGATTGATAAATTCCTTTTCTGTGTTTGACGTGGAAGCCCAGCATTTCTATGAAAGGAAATGTCCGTGCTTAAAATGTATTTCTGTGCTTGTAATAAATATTGTTATATTTCCAGTGATGTCGCCATGGACCTCCACTCGGGGCAGTTGTGTGTGCTTGCCTGTGCGTGTGCATCCATGTGTGCATCTCATTATCCTGTATGTATTCAGATAGAACGGAAAAATATGGGCAGGAAGGAGATTAGCCTCCTGATCACAAAACAAGCCTCATACACAGAAGCTTCAGCCATGGAATCCCAGCTGTGTCATAAAGAGGCTACTGCTGGCAGATGCCTCCAGTGTGTTTTTTATTGGGAGTGGAGGTGGGGGGTAGAGACATGTGTTTTCGTGTAACAGTCAGAGAGAGAAAGGGTGCAGGTTTCACCTGAAAGCATAGTTTCTAGCCTGGACCCATCCACAGCCTTGTCAAGGCAAAGTTTTAATAAGCATCTCTCAAGCGCCAATGTGTTTGATACTTGGACTTGGGACTTGATAACATGCAAGTAATGTGATTTTTACAACCCTACCTCTCCTGCTCCTCCCTAGTTCAGTCCATTCTTTCCATGTTGCTCACTGTTACAGTTTTTCTTTTTCTTTTTTCGCTGGAGCTGAGTAATCAGAGTTGTTAACAACACGTGTTTGGAGTTTGAAATCTCAGTGTGTTTCTGATTTAAGAAAAAGCTATAGTCCCCCCTCAGGAATCCTTCCAGTGATATTCATTTCAGTGTTCTATTTTGTAAGTAATACCTACTTAATTACTACTTGTTCTATTTTGTACACATGACTAATTCATCTGTGCAAGGTGCTTTTTTTGTCAGATGGATTTAGGTGTCTTGCTTTTCTCCAGGGTTTACAAATGGGAGTTGATGCTTGACTGACTGCATTAGCCAAGTCAATTATTAGATTAGTCCCAATCTTTGGAGGGGGCGGGGGGGAACTGTACATTTTAATATGATGAGCACATTTTGTGTTTGCATGTCCACGATGTGGGAAATGTTGCATATTTCTGTCGCTGCTGGGCATCAATAGTTCTAATAGAAATAGAACTATATTTGTTTCTGTACAGCGGGAATGGTGGTGTGATTTCTTGCATGGTGTGAAGCGTCGTAACTGGCCTGACACACACTGTTTTCCACCACTCGGTCTTACATCCACCCGCCCACACAGTGCAGATCAACAACAAAGGATCTCTTTGGTAATGCTTTTGAAAATGAGTGGGCGTTGCCCTCTCAAACAAAACGCACTCCACATATTAATATAGGTTAGAGAACATGACTTTCATGCCTTTTATTCTTTGGAGACACTTTCGGGGTGTGTTACCTTAACTCACCCTGGCAGTGTGCTCATGATGAATGAGTGCTGTCTCGTCAACAAACTCACACACACACACGCACGCACGAGCGCGCACACACACACACAACCTTCACAGCTTGTTACATCCTTTTCCACTGGCGCTCCTACTGAGAAAGGCCCCCTGTCACTTCCTATGAATCGTAAAATGTCTACCTTACCTTCCACTTCCAGTGGCCCATTGCAGCTTGAGGCATTATCAGTAGTTTTCTTAAGGCAGTTTGGTGCTGTTGTCCAACATGTCTTCATTGAGAGCATAGTGTGATGTGGGTGTGGGATCCCATAGCCTTCTCTCTAAATGTTCCCCCCTTCTCTGTCCATCTCTCACTGTCTGTCTTTCTTTCACTCATTCTAATCATGAACGCAGCGTGCGATTGCTGTTAAACTTTGCACGCACATTCCCACTTAACCTGACCCTGCCAGAGGTGGCGGTATTGAGTAACCAGGTTCCTCAAGCTGTGAAACAAATGTGTGGAGCAAGCTTCTTGGATCTGGTAGCGTCAGGTTAATTCCCACTACGCCAAGGAAGAAATGGCACTCTACATTTTATAAATCAGCCTCATGGTGCCACTATAACAGGCCGATTCGCGTTTTTACCTATAACTGGACCGATCAGAGTGAAACTTTCCACGCAGACTCCCTAGAAGGAAAAACCACTGCCCTGCTGTTTCCCATCGGCCTGTTATAGCGCCACCATTTTTTATATTACCCCTACAGATTTTGTCCGGATCTGTCAGATTTTTTATAATCAAATAAGATTGGCTAAGATTCAAGAAAATTTTGCAGGAGTGGCACTTTTTGAACAAAATGCCTCAAATCATGAATGCAGCCGTCTGTTTGCCGTGAAGGTTCACACACGTCTGTTTTAGCGCCACCAGGGGGCTGATTTTTGGAGACCTGTGCTCTGAGGAGCACTTTTTCTAGTTTACTCTCTCTCTTTCTCTTTCTCTTTCTCTTTCTCTTCCTCTCTGTATCTCTTTCTCCAACCCACCTTCCTTCCCAGGGTTGCATATAAATCAGCCTCAATGACAGGTGGACATCTGCCATGAATAGATCCAAGGCAGGAATGCGATGAGGGATGCAACTCTCCTGACAAACCCAGAAAAAAGCTCATATCCCTGGAACTGGATCTGGGCTTCTCTGGACCCTCTGTTCCAGCACCATTGATTGAACTGACAGTGATAGAGAAAGGATCACTGGAGAGATGCTGCCTCTTGTTTTGCATCCAACATTGTTTTTTCAATAATGGTCTGGCGAAAAGTTAAACGTTGTCCAAAAAAAAGTGGATGTTTGAACTGGAGCGATGAAAAGACCCACTGGAAGGAATAATCAAGTGAAATCCAATTGAACCGTGTCCGCCTCCAAAATATTTTGTAGCCCTTCATGGGTGCTCAGGTTTTCCCTCTAGTGGGCTGGTTAATGAGTGAAATATGTGGGCTGGAGACCAAGGTGTCCGTTCCAGCCTCAGCAGGGTGTAGCACAATAACAGCTCTGGCGCTGATGCTGACCCTTTGGAAGGATAAAATGAACCCAGTGACGCACTAAGCCAATGGAGCTTTTCAGTACTGATTCCATGGCGCTTAGTTGTTCTTCTCCGTTATTATTGTGAAAACTTTGCCTCATACAGTGATGGGGAATGTCACAATGCCTGCCCAGGCGTATGGCTTCAATCAAATCTGGTCAAGGCTCAGCTTGGTGGCCCAGAAGATTTACAGCTGAGCCTGTTCAGATGGTCGAGGGCGCTTGCAGAGGAATCCCTGGCAATAAAACTGTTGGTTGCAAAACACGACAAGCGCAAGCTTGGGAGAGTGTGCTGACTGAGAACTTGAACATGAACAGCACACAACATGGGAGAACATTGTCTCTTTGGCTGTGCCTGAATTGTGTGTAAATTCACATAAGGCTAAAATAAGATTGTGTGCCATAATCGTTGGCTGTGTGTTTCTGAGCAGAGCTCACAACTGTTAGCAATTAGCAAGTTCCTTACAGGGAGTTGACATATTATTGTGATTACATGTTTACCATGTTTCGTGTGGGACTGCTCTCCTCTGGAAAAAAGAAAAGTAGATTTTCCCATCATAGTTGTAATGCATAGTTTTGGATAGAAATTAAATACTTGTTGAATAACCACTTGCACATTATTTGAAAGTATTGCTCTAAAAACACATTGTAAATCTATAATATGACATGATTATGTCTCTATAAATAAGTCACAGGCTAACCATAGTGTATGCCGTCCTTTCTGAGTACACATAGTGATTGAGTGTCCAATGTGTTTGTGTAGACTCATAAGTATAGTCCACTGTCTATTATAATTCTTGCACTGTTCCTCTGCACAGTATGCCAGGGCATGCTACTATGCTCTGTGTTGTTTTGGTAGCGTGCCTCTGCATCTACGTCATTGAAAGAAATCCCCTTACAGTATACAGCAATGGTTCTCAAAGTGGGGTCCAGGGACCCCCAGGGTTCTATTATTTGAGGGGAAACCCTTACAGGTCTGTAACACTGAGAGTTCACAAAGGGAACCAAATGGGATCCTTGAAATAAGAAAGTTTGAGAAGTACAGTATTATGTAATTATATTGTGTTAGGAAAATTCTCTGAACACACACACACACACACACACACACACACACACACACACACACACACACACACACACACACACACACACACACACACACACACACACACAGACTGTGTTCTCCCATTTGGTGAGAACATCTACTAGATATCCATCACTGTTGCTCATTTTTGTTTGTGTTGTTTGTCTTCACGTTGGACTCCATGTGGAAAATCTTGGTGAACTAATTTGCCTCCCCCCTATAGCTACAGTTGGCTTTTTTCTCCCTGTTTCCTTAACGACAGAGGGGAAGACTCCCCCCTCCTACCACCCACCACCACCACTCCCTTCCTCCCTCCCCTCGTCCCCAAGCCTGCCCATTTTAGGCTGTTCCTCTGTTTTCCGTCTGGGAAGGGGGATAGTATGACAGCTTTTCCTGCTTCTAGTGTAGTGGAGCTAGGAGAGAGAGATAGAGAGAACTCTGTTACTCACTCCAACTCTGAGAGGAAGTTGCCACCTCTTCCCCAGACTCTGTGTGCAAACGCACACATACACACTGACACACACACTCTCTGTGTCTTTCTCTCTCTCTCTGTCTCTCTCTCTCTCTCTCTCTCTCTCACGCGCACAAACGCTGCTCAGGACCTGACCACAGCGGCAGCAGGGAATCAACAGAAACGGTCAGGATTGCTTGTAATGTTATTTCTTCAAAGTTTTGGAGGGAACGAAGAGGAGTGTTTTTGACTGAAACGTGCAGCGCAGTGTGGATGTCACTGAAGGGGGAATGAGGAGTCTTTGGAGGGACTTCTTCACTGACTGGTGAGTGTGATGGTTTGCATCAGTGTTCTGACACTAACAAAAACATGATTAAAGTGCTGCTTTATATTTCTGTCAATGTACATTGTGTTGGGGGGGGTATGGTTAGTTGGTTACTTTACCATAGAATAGGATTGTTACATGGATATTTCACTGCCTGCCAAAAAGGACTGTCTGAAGTTTTCATGTTTTACAGTAGATGCGCTTATGAAAAACTTTGAAGGATTGCAGCTGACTTTAGGTTGCGTGCATTTGGAGTGACTTGCCGGTTCCTTGGGGCTATCCATGGAGTGCTATAAATTTTAAAATTCTGGCATCCATCCACACAACTGCAGCAGATAGTAATCTTGTCCATTGAAAATTCCCGTGAAATATGAGGAGCTCTTAGTGTATTTATTTGTTTTTAAATGAGAACTAACCTTGTGTTCCCACTGGCTTAAAAATAGCGTGTTTACATCTAAAGGACATGATGGTGACATGGGAAAGAGAACCATGGTGATACTGAGGATAGGCTGGTCATGGCTTCTCTCATCACTCCTTGAAGAGTGTACAGTTTTACAAAGTGTTTATTTTTCACCTTTGGAAAGTGTTGCTATTTTTAATGGGCCATGGTCCAACTTTCTGTTCTTAATCATCCAAATAACAATAACGGGACATCTGTGCAGAGTGTGTGTCTGTGTCTAGCATGTACAGTATATGATGAACCAGTGCCAGAGAGGAGATGATACAGCACATGTGTGTGTGTGTGTGTGTGTGTGTGTGTGTGTGTGTGTGTGTGTGTGTGGGGGGGGGGGGGGGGGGGGGGGTCAGACTGGGTCCAGTTTTCCTGTGCAGCTGTATGTTGGCTAACCTTGCAATGATTAATAGGTTGCAAACATCCTGTCGCATTCTGTATTTTTTTAAAGGAATAGTCAACAGTTGTCATAAGAGAATCATGGACAGGGGATGCCACGCTTCGATAATCATTGTTTAATCCCTGAATTTCTTCCCAGTGTACAGCAGTTCTATTATAGAAGCAAGAAAAACACATTATCCAAAATAACACAGTTATACAGTAGGTGTGCATACAAAGCTTCAGTATGCAACAAAGGTTCCCTCTCTCTTTGTCTTTCCCTCTGTGTGTGTGTATGTCTCTCTCACTCACACACACACACACACACACACACACACACACACACACACACACACACACACACACACACACACACACACACATTGCACACATTGCACACATATTGCAC
Source organism: Gymnoscopelus microlampas (assembly GCF_963454915.1). Classification (NCBI taxonomy): domain Eukaryota; kingdom Metazoa; phylum Chordata; class Actinopteri; order Myctophiformes; family Myctophidae; genus Gymnoscopelus; species Gymnoscopelus microlampas. The sequence continues at coordinate 19,403,943 of NC_139940.1, forward strand.
ACGCACGCATGCGCGTGTGCAATAACTAATTCACACCTTCACACTGGAACCCAATTAACCATATGCTTCAGCTCCCATGGTTCGCTCTCCACTGGGCTGCTGTGGTAAACACCTCTTATCAGAGAGAGGGAGAGAGAGAGAAATATGGCCCCAGGGGTCTCCTTTAATTAACATTATTGGAGTGGGAAGGCTCTTTAGCTGCCTCACCAGTCAGTCAGATAAAACCCCAGATAGCAGAATAAGTGTGAAGGCTTTAGTAACTTATCCCTTCAGGGCTGTTTGGGGACAGTTGACTTGTGTATGACCTCTCCTGGCTATTCATACCCGAGCAAACTTTCTTTTCTCCCCCAAGCCCCACTGCCACGTTTATCAGTGGGCCTGCCTTATCTGTCCTGGGGATGTTGGTTTACAAACTCTCTGTACCCATTGGGTCATAGGCCAATCCCTGATTTGAAACGCTTGCAAACTCCTATGGAACCAACTACCACTATGCAATACAAGATGTTAACTCTGTTTCATAGAGTCAGACCAACACATAGTATACACTAACACCTCATCCAAGAAATGGCCGTCAGGACTTATAGGCTACATAATATAATATACATTAGCAGTTACATTTTATATTTGAAAGTATTATTGCTGTCGACACGAAGACAAAAAAAAACAAGCAACCAAAACCTGTACTTTAATGTGTTTTTTGTAGCCTGAGATTTATAATGCAGCAACAAGAAAGGTTGATGGGAGTGGTTAGGGATGATAGGGTGAGCTCTTTTTAAGGTGTAGATGTGGTTTCCAGTGAGGAGAGAGAGCAACCTGTAGTCTTGTAACCCTTAAGTTATGAACAATGCGCTGGAGCCTCCTGTGGGAATGACTGTCAAAAGTTATCATACCAAAGGAGATACAGAACTCAACTCATACACGCCCTTAATCTATGCATGTTGTGTGAACATACACGTCACTCTCTCTCAGTTGCTTTTAAAACACTATTTATAAGACACTTTTACATGTTTTTTTGTGCGAGACACCTGAATATATAGTTCTCCAGATGGGCTGCAGTGCAGAGAAAACCAGTGTTGCCCTTGGAGCAGTGTTCAATGTTTTGCATTAAAACATCTCCAACACAGATGAACTCGATTGGTGCAGACAGCGATCGATTTTGTGACCTGAGTAGGGCGGGGTCTGTTTCGACTTCACTGCCCTACCATTGAAGACTAGACATGCTGTACAGTATGTGATAAGCTGAGTTGTGAATAGGTCTACATTAGTGTTTGGATAGACAAGAGGTTATGAGCTGCCTTTGACTGCTGTATGTGCTGTAATCTCCCATAGCATAACGCAAGCAACAGGGTTTTATAGTAATTTGAGAAATAGGGAGAGTTGAGTGATATGTCTCTGAAACTGTGTTTAGCAAGACTCCCACAAACCACTGCAGTCTTACTGGGCTTAAGGCTTACTGCTGTCTAGTAGGGGCTTCTGACTGGCCCAGGAACTCGCCTCTACAGGCTTTGGATGATGTTTGACATACTAAGTCTGAAGGGTTTCAATAAGCTTCTCTTCTTTCCCTGGACGGACACACACGCACGCACGCACGCACGCACGCACGCACGCACGCACGCACGCACGCACGCACGCACACACACACACACACACACACACACACACACACACACACACACACACACACACACACACACACATAAACACAGACACATGAATACACAAATATACACATATTGAGACCTTCACAAGCTTCCAAGAACATAACATAAAGCTACAGAATGGACTTGACTTTGAATTGGACTTGAATTTGTTTAAACTCCTCGTGGCTATTTACACATGGCAGAGGCTATTGGGAAATAAAATCCAACAAAAGAATGCAACAAAGCTGGGTCAAATAGTATTTGCTAAATACTTATCAGGGTTTGTTTTAGCTTACTTAGGCACCACACCACATGGGTGGGGTGTCACACGTGGAACCAATACAATACAGTGTTGTGCCAGTGAGTATAGAATGTCACAGACTGGAGAGTATACAGTCAAAGTATAGTGTGATTGACTTACCTGAACGTATATCTAAAATGTCTATGATATGATAAAACATAGTCATACCCATTTGGTTCTCTATTAGTTAGAAAAAACAAGAACTATGGTTTATAGCCAAATTCAACTTGACTCGTACATCATTAAAGGGATAGTTCACCCCCAAAATTACTTCTTTTCTATCGATTAGTCACCCCATGGAGACTTGAATTCATGGATATTTTTTTTTCTTTTTTTTTTTTTAATGTGTATTTATTGCTTTTGACAAGTACATAGGAATACAGTAGCCATAGGATGTCAAAAGTACATTGTTATTATTATTTTTTCTCATTCCTAAGCCAATGATTTGATGACCGGCAGCGGTTCCGGTAGGAGACACAAAGAGTCTCCTTTGTGTGTCCTACTGGAACCGCTGCCTACCGGTCCACTGGTCATCAAATAATTGGCTTAGGAATGTGACAAAAACAAAACAATATCCATGAATTCAAGTCTCCATGGGGTGACTAATCGATAGAAAAAAAAATGTTTTTGAGTGAACTATCCCTTTAAAGTTATGTACAGACTGGTAACAGTAGTACCATAGAGACAAAGACCCACAACAACCACTAGCACTGGAGAGCTCCACAGTCCACACTGCAACACAAAAAAAGTTTTCATTTAAATCTGAGAGTATAAAAATAGACCCACAGGATTTTTGTGGTGTACTGTAGTTTTGTTATGCACTCACTGCTGTTGGTTGTGGGATAGGATAGTAATACTTATATTTCGTTGCATGACGGTGTGACTTGGCAAAAATAGTCTGTCTAAAAGCTCTCAACGTGTTTCGATGTGAGCCGTTGTGAGCTTGTAGATCGGCTATTCTCAGTGGTGGAAAGTAAACAGTAAGTACATTTACTTAAGTACTGTACTTAAGTACAATTTTGAGGTATTTGTACTTTACTTGAGTGTTTCAAATTTCCAATACTTTTACTTCTACTCCACTACATCTCAGAGGCAAATATTGTACTTTTACTCCACTACAATTATTTGAAAACTTTATTTACTAGTTACTTTTCAGATATACATTTTTATACTATAAAACATACATTAACCACTTTAGCCTTATTTTATATCTAGGCTATTTGAAAATAGCCCATCTAGAAGCTCACAACGCGTCGCTTTGCGACGCGTTGTGAGCTTGTAGATCTGCTATTTTCAAATATTTTAGTACTTTTACTTTTTATACTTTAAGTACATTTTTATGCCAATACTTTTGCACTTTTACTCAAGTAAACTTTGAATTCCGGACTTTTACTTGTAATGGAGTACTTCTACATTGCAGTATTGGTACTTTTACTCAAGTAAATAATTTGAGTACTTTTTCCACCACTGGCTATTCTCTGCAAGCAAAATGATCGTACGATGAAATATAAGTTTGTCTTTAAGTGGAAACACTTTGACAAACCTTTGACAGTGGATACGTTCACTGAGTGCTCTCCATTCACATCAACCAACAGTGGTTTCTGAAACCCTTCATGTGACGGAGGTAACACAGTGTCTGTGCATAGGACAGCGGTGATGCTGCCCACCCAGCCATGCAAACGCCAAACATATGTTTTATGTCACAGAGTAATCAGCAGTGTTTGAGTAATGAATACAGTATGTGGTGTGTGCCAGGCTCAGGTTGATCTGTCGGAGATGACATCATGGCTATATTCTTGCACTTTGGGGTTCAGGATCATCTGTTCTGTAACTGTGCTTCGCAGAATATCTTTCACACACAGCACAGCACAACACACACACACACACACACACACACACACACACACACACACACACACACACACACACACACACACACACACACACACACACACACGCACACACACTCATGAGCACCAATAAATATCCAGTCTCGCATACTGATCAGGTCACTCTGCAGGTTACTAATCCGGTCAGGGTCTGGGCAGATACGTGGAACAGTGCATGCATTTGTGTGTGCAAATTATTGGATCTAATATTGGACTCTAGTCCAGATCACACTGGTCAATTTGGAACTAAAACCAGGCTTTCCGCTGTGTTGAAATCCTGGTGATCTGAGGTTAGTCTTGCATATAGCCAGGCATATCGGAGATCTCTGCCGACCAATACGTCTGGTGACATCTATATTCAATACAGGGGCTAAAACTGTGTGGGAAGAATGCAGAGATTTGAAATATAACTATTACAGAACCAATCCAAATACTTTTGGGTGGTCCTTCATATTGGAACGGTATCAGGATTGGTTTTCAAAGCAATGGGAATAGGTTTGTTTGTTAGCAGCCAAAACAAATCCCCAAAAAAGATTGTGGTATAAAATAGTTTGAGAACCCCTGGTATAGACGCTCGACAAAGCCGGATGTACTACGATGACTTCAAACCCACAACTTTTGCGGCGGTGGGCAGATACTTAACCACTGCGCCACTTTTTTGCTGCTGTTGAATTTAGATGTCCTGGTAGGCGGAGACCTCCAATACATCTGGCTACACAAAACTAATAAAGGTCAACACACATGAACTTTTGTTCCCATTCCTGTCCCCGCTGCCCGGGGTGTTGCTCCTAATGGACAATCGGATGAACCGTGTGTGATAAAGTCAATATATGAGGAAACAGCATGTGCTATCTTTTGTTGATTTACATACTAAAGCATTCTCTGTCTCTCATCAGTACACATCTGGGCACTATTACCCCCCCCCCCCCCCCTTCCCCCAAAGCTCAGTCCGCTATCTCCATTACCCTCCCATTACCTACCATAACCCACAAAGCAGTGCTCCTCATGGGACAAGTCTCTCTTGTTCGCAGTTTTTATGACACAAGGATACCCATTTTATTTGGTCATGGATTGTAGTTACATGCCCTTAAAAAGCATGGAGGCGCTGTTGAATCAGGCTGGCGTCAGGGCGGCATACCTGATCATTGTGACATAACTTCTATTTTTGTGAAAAGTGTACGGTTTAAATTGAAATAGTCAGTGGCGAACAAACGCACATGTGATTCGATTCATGAATGTTTTGTGCTCACTCCGGGTATTGTTGAGTGCCGTGATGCAGTAAACCTGTTGTTCATTGTCTCTCTGTCAAATAGTCTATGCCTAAAGCTAAACAGATCATGTAAAAGTTCATGGAAAAGAAGGCTTTTTTTCTTTCAACTGAAAAATATGCAAGACTGTGAGTTTGGATAAGATTATATCGCTTAATGGAATGAAAATGTCAAAGTTTGACCAATGTGTGAAACAAACTATAATCAAAGCAGGGGTATGAAAACATTCCTTTTCATTTGAGCTGTTTTTGGAAGACGCAGCTACATGGTAGTTGGTTTTTGAAGTATGAACACTGGGTTTCGTAGCGTTGTTGATGGAGTACTTCAAGCTGGAAGCTAACTCTGGCACAACAAATAATTCAATACCATGTTTTAATCAGCTGAGAGTAACAAGTAGGTGGAAGGGAACTGCATCATCGTGCAGCATGAGCAGACCACAGAGTACTATCCTGACCCAAAACCTCTTCTTACTGTCTAACCTTTCTGACCTCATTGTACTGGCATGCGGGCCAAGCTAAAACAACCCTTGACAGGTTTTAGTATTGTATAATACTGTTGTTGTCGGGTAGAAACCTTGTATCTTCATGTTTTAACTTTTAGCCTAACTTGCCTTGGTCATACAAGGTTGTCGTGCAATAGTAGCAAAAATAGCCAATATGCATGCAAGCTTGCAACACGTCGCATCGAGCTTGTAGATCGGCTATTTTCGCTACTTTGACAAGTTTTAAAGTGAAAGTGAAAGTGGTTAAGTCTGGGTTTTATAAACAATAGCAAGTTTGTGGCTAAATAATAACATCCTGTGCGTTGGATCATAATAACATACTGTACATTGGAACCATTGGAACACAGGTTCTATTTTTCCATAATATTTCCTTAATAGTAACAGTTGGACATACAAGGTTTCCACCCAACAGTGACGATATACTACTTGACCCAGGTTTGATCTGGGGTCATCTTTACCTGATGCACCGTGTCACTAAACCTGATGTCAACCACATGTTTGACTGGGCCTTTCCAAATGCAACAACTCCCCTCAGTCAGAGACCCTGGCAGGCCTTGACAAAGGGAAAGCAACACTAACACTTGAGCACAGCTTGATCCCCGGGATCTCATGTGGAAGAGAAGCAAGGAAGAAATGCACTCTCTTTTCTCTAAATTAAAGCCCTTTGCAACATTTAGAGAAGGCAAGAGTGCCTGTTGTGCTGTATAGGAGAAAATACCTTAACCAGATGCAACCCCCCTGAATGCTTTCACAGGCACCACAAACAGAGAACTATGTTTTGAAACGTGTCAGTGTTTATCGGGTGGAAAGTTACCGCGTGCACCTCTGTGGGTTTTGGGGAGAGCTTGAAGTTCCATCAACCTTTTTTTCCCTTTGGCTTGAACCTTACACTGTTCTGCCTGGGCTGGTGGTCAGGTGATCGCAGTTGGCCGGTAAAAAGCCCCAGAGACCATATTTTGGCTTGGTTATAGCTGAATGGTCAAAATGTTCTTGCAGAAACCTTTTAAATCAAAACTTGTACTGAAAGGGATATCCAAAAGATACTTATGTGATACAGATTGAAATACTTTGGCGTTAGAATCACCATTGGGAGTAGCCATTATCCTTCTATTCAGCTACTGAGAGAATGTCATAGAAACAATTTCTGTGAAAAAGGAGATTACAGTAACGATGTTGAACTCAGCATATTTATTCAACTGGAACATGTTGAGTTTTAGAACAAACTCCAATAGGCAATAGTGAATAAATTACCCAGATTGGCTTTTTTGATGTCATGTGTCATTAAGTTCAGACAGATTTTCTCTCAGTTAGCAGCAACAAAATCAAAGGAGGAAATGGTAACATTTTAATGAACATAGTTAAGGGTAGAGTTGATACATTCTATAAATTGTCCTTATTTTTCAGTAAGTGACGGGCTCTGTGATCTCCCTCACCAGAGCTGTGTGTAAAAACAATGAAATGTGATTAAATCCAAATCTGGCCCTTTTTTGTTCTCTGAAGCCGGGTGCCAGGCACACCGCAGAACGACAGTCCAGTGTGCCAGGAATTCTTGTGGCTGCATAGAAATTCTAGGTATCAAAAATATTCCTTGCCCTCTGTGGTTCAATGTATGTCATTACAATAAGTAAATAAGGCTGACTCGCTCCCTTGTGTAATCTGTCTTTTTCATCTTCTTTCCGTAACTTAACTATATCTTAAGTCTTTAAATAAAGTCTTCTCACGGGTTGCAACTTATTCCTCCAGTCTGGATGAGGAGTCGTGCGGTTGTGATCGTTTAGGCAACATTTATTACTGCCACCCAGCAGGCATCGCGGGAAAAGGGCTTCTGTTCAGTGACGACCCGTGGTTGCTCTTGCTTCAGAGGTTGGCCCCTGTCAGTATGTGGTTGATAAATCAGCTACAAGTAGGCTCCACAGACAGCAGACAATTCAGTCATCTTTGCTTATGAGATGATAATGGTGTGCCTATTCCAGACAATTGAGATAATAATGCATCTTTACTTGTATGAGGGCGTCGGCATGGAGCTGGCGACTGAAAGACTGTCCTTTGCGGAAAGGGACAAACCTTTGTGGGAAGGAAGGGCCATTGTGGTCTTCTTCAAGTGGATGACAACAGAAATATCAACACAACGTGATAGTTTGGGGTTTCTTCTTCCATTTGGCTCCACTCCTCCAAAACCAAAGCAAACAATACTCAGTCAGAAATAGTGCCTGGGCTCTTCTCAGGCCACATGACACCATACTGTGTTTATCCTGGCATCAATCAGATTACAATTCCTACTCTGCCCTTTCATATCGTTGCTATCGAGCAGAAACCTTGTACCTTATATCTAATCTTGTAGTGTTTTTTTTCATAAATTAATTTCGTATTTTATACTCCGTCGTATGACTGTGTCGTGCCAAAGTAGCAAAAATAGCCGATCTACAAGCTCACAACGCGTCACAAAATCTTAGTGGTAATCTCACTGGTCCCCCATGATGGTACTGCCTTCCTTACGTAGGTGACAGGCACTGACATGTGACATGTGACACAAATGGCTGTGTAAAGTCATGATGATCATCTATTCTAGACAGACAGGCAGACAGACAGACAGACAGACAAACAGACAGACAGATATCTTTATTGATCCCGGCAAGGGAAATTCCGTTTTCATGGCAGTACCACAGTATGCATGAAACAAAAATACATGGAAAGGGTAGAGAACAAGTACAGAATAAGTAGTAACAACGCTAGTAGAAATAGTGTAACAATATAATATAAGACAAAGAGACATTATAAATATGACTTAACATCTGACCTGGTCCCCGATCTGCACCTGGGCCCGTCAGGTGTGCAGAGTGTATGGGCCACCAGTACGTTACACCTTCCCAGTGAAACTTCTTACTGTCAGATATGAAAAGAAGCGCTGGCTGTACGACTCCATGTGTATCATAGGAGACGTGGTTGTCTGCACCAGTGGTTATCAAAGTGGCCTAATGCATTGTAAACTGGGGGTCCTAGAAATGAAAAAGTTTGAGAACCACTGGTCTACACGCTCCCCAAATGCAACAAGTAGGTGATGGCAATGACAGGGAGTACATATAGGGGGAATTGGCAAAATGGGGGACGGACGGACGGACTGACTGCAGAAAGTTTCTTTATTTATTTATTTTATGTTTATCAAGGTGCTGGACATTATCTGCATGGTTTTGAAAGACATGTCCATTTTTGCAACCGTGACTGCTGGTATTGCGTATATCACTCCCACTGCTGCAGTACACTAGCTGCCACTGCCTGCATTCAAAACTTTTATTTCTTTGATTTATCATAACATTTGAGAAAAATATGGTTGGGCATTAGGATACATCAAAATCCTTTTAAGTAAATGTCTTATAGTCTTTGCAGTAATGGGGGGCCTAGTTCAACAAAGCAAGCAAAGTGGGTCACTTTGAGAAAAGAGCTGAAGGTTGAGTCATGGGATTGTGCGTGGCTGGTGACGAGGAGGTCTGTTAATAATTTCCTCCGTGAGGTACAACAAAAACACAACAAAACAACAGGGCAGGCTAATTAGTGTTTACATAGGCCTTAAACAGGTCTCCAGTTGTCATTAACCACCAGTAACGGATGCCTGAGTCCTGACGAGCTCAGGTTTGCTGCATTCCAGTGTGAGAAAAGACCAGTTAGTCGTCCAATCATTAGCTTTGACCTTGGCATGGAGAACAGAACAACTGTAGTCATCCGAGCCTTTCACTTTATTACCCTCGAGACAAAAACTAAGTATCTCATTGAAAGCTGCCATGCTCCTTCATGCTGTTTGGATATGACAAGATTTGGCACCGTGGTACGGAGGAGATGACCTTGTCCATAATTGAAAAGGAAGGAAGGAAGCTCAACAGGAAGACAGTGTATAGACGCATCCCCTGTCGCAGTGACCAGAAACAAAAGATATGTCATCTCAGTCCCATGGGGACCCTGGGGGTGTGAGGGGGTGGGCTGGAAAGCTGTCTCCATGGCGACAGCTCCGTCACCCCCCCAGTGCTCCCTGTCAGTTAGTCCGGCACTGTATCAGTGTAGTGTACATAGGGTCTGCCAAAAGTCAGCAAGATCAAAATCTGCACTGGAAAGCACAGGGGCTCTGCTAAACCAACTCAAGCTGGCACAGGGGCTTTTTCCTAAACAGGGGGAGTATTAGCAAACTACGCAGCACAGCATTTTTCAACGGCCCTCGATCCCCACCTGGCATGTAATGTGCTAACTTTCAGCAAGAAGAGAAGCTCTGGTTTAGCGCACGGTTCCCAAACGTTTCCATGCCAAGGAACCCCAAATAGCCATATCCTCTGGCGTCCACCGTATTGTGAAATGGCATTAAAAAAGCAAATATTTGTTTTGAAAATATTTGAATTTGAATGTACATAGAGAGATAGATAGACAGATAGATACTGTATAATATATCACGTTATGATTGCTTGATTGATTGATTGATTCATAAACATAAAAACATTTCTCTCTCCTTTCAAATTGCACCCCCTGGTGGCTCCCCTGAGGGCAGCCCCCCCTCTCATTTATAACCTGTGGTTTAACAGAGTGAAAGAAAGTGATTTATTGGGGACTGGTAGGTTAAGATAGTATGTCTGGGAAGATGTTGGTTATTTAAGGTGTGAATGAACTTCAGTCTTCGTTTTGGGGACCCCTGTTCTAGTAGGCCTACCCAAACTCCAGTCAGGAATCAGTCATGCCATTATTGACACTGTGTGCACAATCTGGGAACCTATTTGGTTAAAAAAAAAGGGTGGGGGGGATATATATTTTCTTCCTTTTGTTTATGCCTCTGGGGGCACCACCTCCTTTTTTGTGTAGAAACAAGAACTTGGTTTGACTCCTCCCCTTTCTTAGTCCACTTCCTCCCGGGTGCTTCTGTGTTTATTCCTACTAACAACACTACATGTTAGCAGAATCTGTCTTGAGAGATTACCTTGTGCATAATGGTGAATATTTTCTATTTTAACTTTTTATTGGTCTTTGTGTGTTATGTCTAATGTGTACCTTACAAACAACCTACCAAGTTAGATATATGCTACTTATTTTGCATATACGAGGAAATGAAACCGTTTGTTTCTCTTCACTTCTACTGCTTTTGTGGCAGCGTTAACAATGGCCAGATACAGGGAATGATGGGATTATATAATACCTATTCTTCTCACTTTTCGATAGTGCTATGCACATTGTTCAGACACGTCTGTATTTATATAGTCTCTATATGCGAGACAGAACTGTTAAACTGCTGAAAGCTGAAATCCTTCCTCCAGTCTCCTGCCTGACCGTGTATCCAGCGGCAACTGCAAAAGGCCTGTCATTGTTTGCATAACAAATGCCTCACTGAGTTTGGATCTAATGTAGCCTGACGTCTTTGTGTGTGTCTGTGTCTCTGTGTCTGTGTGTCTGTGTGCGTGTGTGTGTGTTTGCTCTTGTCTCAGGGTGGCCAAATGAACTGTTTGGTCTGAGGACCAAAGCTCACAGGAATTGATCCAAAGAGACAGTGAGTGAGAGATAAAGAGACAGGCTTCATCGTCCACCTACAACTTTTCATAGCACTATGAACTGGAACTGAGGAGATTCCACTGCTTAATTTCCTGGTAAGTTTAACTACTTAAAGTAAACCCTATGTATATACTTAGTTGTCCGGGGTCTCTCAATGGTCTATACTGGGTAGTGGGTACCCTCCTTTTTCTCTCTACACCAAATCTCTTTGCAAAAAGTAGCCAATCTACAAGCTCACAAAGTGTTGTGTTGTGACGCATTGTGAGAATGTTGACCTATTATGACATTGCCAGAGTAAGGAAGGACATTAACGTTAATGTGGTTCAAATGTATATCTACAGTATATGTCTTAGTATACATTGGTTTATTTTACAGGAGTAGAATGTTGGCTTTGCCTTTAAAGCTTATTCAGTGAGCCTCTTTACTGCATATGTGCATATGGCTTGCATGTGTGTGGATCTAGATGTGAAATTTGGCAAATGCTGCATCAACAAATGCACATGATAAATGCTTATTAATTGTGAAGGCATTTGCGTCAGGATAGAAATCAGAGACCCTGAGGTTATCAGAGGGTGCAATTTTGAGGTAAATGATAACATAAACATGTGGTTTGTGCAATTTGAGGGTATCCATATGATCTACGGTATGTGCAGGCATCACCGCTTGTGGTTCGACTTATCATGAGAGCAATGCACAGGTTAGAAACAGGGCTGCTTCAGAGTTGATCATCTATTCCCAGTTGAACAAAATGTTTTGTTTTTAGGTTTTTTGTATTCCCCCACCGAGGAGTGTAACACAAAGCACATGTTTAATCTTGAGCTTAAAATTGGCGCTGACACAGCATACACTTTAGACGAGTTCAAGGTTCCTCCTTTATGCGCTGGACCCCGGCTGTGTTGCTATCAACACTCACATGTGCCCTCGAGCCATGTGGCCATGCCATGATGTCATCACGCCAGGCAGGGAGGAGTGCGGGAGTGCAGGGAAAACAATCGCAAAACAGGGGAGAAAAGCCAGAGTCAGCAGGAAAAGGCATGTGTGACGAGGGTGGTGGTGGTGGTGGGTAGCGGAGGAAGGAAGTGCAACACAGTAAAGACCAACCAGGACCACTGTGACCCTTGGCTTGGAGTGTTCCACGCAGGCAAATCCAATGAACCCTTCACTCAGATTGGAAACAGCTTGGCTTCCCGGGGGGACGAAATCTACCGCATGTGGAGGTAGCAGGGATGTAACATAGGGGCTCGCTTAAACAGAATTGACTGAAAACAAAAGACAGACTGGAAAGGTTGGAGAAAGATCCAGCTGTCTGCGTGTCCCATCTGGGGTGTGGCTATGCAGGGTCTTTTTTATTTTTTCTCTCGCAGGGAAATGTGAGACTTCCTCAGGAGTCTTGAGGAGTCATGACCAGGTCGGCAACACAATAGTAACGCGGAAGTACAGGAAGCAAGTACGGAAGGATTAAAATCTGCGTTACCAGGGTTGAACCCACGTAGGTCGACGACTGACTAGATGTGAGTGACACATAGTCTAAACAACACAGACAGGTAAACAACACGTCTGTGTCCCTTGCCTCTGGACCTACGCCATTTGGGCTGGGATTCATGCAGGAAGCACTCCTCATTGACTAGTACCGGGAGAGTTTGACCTTTCTGACCTCTCTGGCGAGTCCTGTCCTGGTTCAGGGGAGAGAGAGAAAGCGAGTGCGGGCGTCATGCGCCAAATGTGTAATGATGATCCCAGTTGGAACTGGTGTCTAAGGAGCACACAGAGAAGCTTTTGTTAGTTTGACATTAGAAGGCCACATCCCACCCAGCCAAAGGCATACGAAGAAGTGCAGTGGTCAGTGGGTTTGGCGCGCAAGAGCAGCACAGAGTGGTGCAGCCATAGAACGCTTGAACCGCATGGTGAAGAGCCAGGGAGCTCACAACACCTGCTAGCACACTGGTTGAAGGTCTTTGTCTTTTGTTACCGTAATGTCGGTTGTTGACTTGCTTGATGTTTGCTCCGCTGTAGCCTGTTAGACCCTTACGCAGTGTTTGAGTCCAGATCTGAGCTGGTGTGTTGTTGTTTTTCTAGGTGTGAGAGAGGAGAAGTCAGCAGTCGACATGGATGTTAAAAGGCAAGAGATGGACCTTCTGAGCAACAGCATTGCTGCATATGCACACATCAAAGGTCAGTCATGTGCAGGATGTCTGTGCATCATGTGTATTGATCTGTATTGGTGAACCGAATGAATCTGAATGACATAATTAATGACTAAATACTTCATAATAATATAATATTAATAATAATATTAATAATATTAAAATAATATATAAGATTATTAATTATTATGACAAATTACTGAACTATTGATAAAATCATTACTGAATATAAATATATATAAATCATTGTTACAGTAACTGATAGTTAATTTTGTCTTTTAACACATTTACCTACAGTTAATTTTCACTCTCTTCTTCCTTGTAGCCAATCCAGAGAGCTTTGGCCTTTACTTTGTGATTGGTGTGTGTTTCGGACTGGTGCTGACCCTATGCCTGCTGGTCATTCGCATTTCCTGCAAACCACGCACCAACGTTGCCCCACCCACTCCAGAGAAGAAACACCTGAAGGACGTCAGCGAGGACGATGACGACGAGAGCGAGGACGATGACGATGAAATGGGGAACGACGTTGAGGCGCCCGCTCCCCTCATAACCACCAACACCACCACCACCAGCACGGAGATACCTGTCGGCAACCACCACAGCCAATCAGACACGTTGAGCGTGAACGTGTTCACATCGGCCGAGGAGCTGGAGCGAGCCCAACGATTGGAGGAGAGGGAACGAATCATACGCGAGATCTGGAGAAACGGACAGCCTGATATTCTGGGTAGTGGAACAGGGACAATTGGACGAGTGCATTACTACTAATACATACTAATGGAAGAATACAGTATCTGGGCACCGCTGTATGGACAAGCACTGTGACCCTATGAGACCCCCGCAATGACCTTTAAGTGGGTCCAGTGTGCCTTGAAGTTTGACAGGCAGACTTGAACATGTCAAATAAAATGCAGTAGCATTGCAAACAGGTCAACATTAATGTGATACACCTGATAATTGCTAATTCTATGACAGTCTAGGACAGAGCTGAACTGTGTGATATTGCACTTCCAATGCAGCAATTTGTTACTTTTCCTGACTGAAGGGAACGACACCACACCAAGGACTGTACGTTTGCTCCTGTGGTAAAGATGCAGTATGAATGTGTGGCTTTGATTATGTTCAAAGCGAAGATAAAGGATATGGTAGAATGTATATGCGCTTAATGAAAGAAGCGCAAAGACAGAGAATTTATATGTACTGTAATATGCAATAGCAGAAGTTCAGTAATGGGGACCAAGTATTTTTCCGTGGCAAGTCATTCCCTTTGTATTAGAGATGATTCTCCTCATTCTCCTCTTTTACGAAGGGATATATCGCTAAATACATCTGTAATTTCACCAGCATAAAACCCCTCAGAGGCCCATGAAGAAAATTACATTGCTTATGCACAAACATATTGACCGATTTATAGGGTCATCTTTCACGTAACTTCATGACATTTAAAATTGGATTCTCTATGTTGAGGATACATTGGTTCTATTTTCAGAGAAAATTCCACTGAGGGAAATGACTGAATTAAAGTATTAAACTAAAAGTAATTTATGGATGTTTCCCTCCCTGATACTGGCCTCTCAAGCAAATACACACAACAGAGCTTCTTCTATCTATCCTAAGGCCGTGAATTTGGAATCGTCTGGAATCTCTGGATACAAGAATGTTTAATAAGATGCTTGTGTACAATAGGACGTAATGGCAAGGGATGACATAATGTAAAGGTCACCCATTGTTACTTGTCATTCATGGTCAATCACTCCCAGGTGTGCCTTGAAAGGTTAAAGAGATATTGTTTTATAATAAAATGTCTGGAAATTCTATCTGGGTTCTTTTTGTGACAGTAAATGTTTTTACAAAGCCCAACTGGATGCCGCCTGCGGGGCCATAAAAGGAAGATATGATGCAAATGTCTAGATAACACAGTGGCTGGTGTAACTCATAAAGAAACTCATTTCCTTCCCTGCTGTAGGGGGAAGAAAAGGTTCAGATTCAACATTTGGCTGCCAACCGAGACATGTAGAACCTTGATGAATTGCTCAATTTGGGCACTGTTTGTTTTGGATGTGATCACACGTCAGTCAACAGTGCAGTGTTATGGTGTTCCTCTGCTCTGCAGAGTTGTAAAAGAATAAAGTCTTGGCACTTCAATAAAGCCATACAAAGGAAGCAAATATACACTCACCAAAGGCTTGTGTCTATTTATGCTTTCCTTTGTCCTTCGCGGAAGCCAGAAAATCTAATCTGACACCCTTTAGTGTTATGACTTTGCATAGAGGAAGGACTTGCTTGGAGAGGAGGAAGGTCACTCACGAATCTGAATCCCTGTGAGATGTCTGAGTCCTCAAAGCCCGCAGTGTGCTGCTGGTGAAGCAGACAGCGTTGAGGTTTGCCTTGGGCCCTGGTCTGTTTTAAGACAGAGGCTTCTATGAAGTCTTCTGTTGAGGTCTACGCTAAAAACCCCTCATGTGGTTATATAGGCTTTGAGAAATCAGCAGTGTTGATAGTTCAGACTCTTTGAAAAAGCCATGTAACTATATGTGTATAACCCTCTGACAAATAGTGTCTAGAAAAAAAATCAAAGGACCCTGTGCATTTCATTATGTCCTCTATTCAATATTTTGAACATCCTTGTCATTTGCAGATGACATATTTTTGACTCAATAATTATGCAACTATCAAATAATACACAAGCGAGGCCACAAGAACGTTAACATCAGGAAATTCCAATTAAGGGAAGCCGTACTTGCGTACCACAACGCGGCGTGGGAAAGGTCTCCACTACCATGAACATCATAGATGGGGGTAAGACTGTAATTTGTGGTTCTCTGGCTGATTTGGGAAAACACCACTTCATAAATAATTATAGCTACAGCCACTCTATTCAACCACTGCACTGGTCTCCCCCTTTAAAATGTACACCCAACAACATGGAATTCTGTTACTAATGTAAGGGCCAAATCTGCAATTAAACCCAAACTGGAATTACAAAATGGCACCATCCAAAAAAAATCTTCAGGGTTCCATTCTGGGGATAGAAAACAAGGAACCCCATTTGCTGACTGAGAGTGTAATGACCTATTACACGAAAGGAGAATTAAATAAGCCTGGATTTAAGTCAAATCCAGGTTTGACAAAGTCTGGTCTGTACAGCCTGGGGCCTGTTCCTCAAAAGGTGAATAAACTAAGCCTGGACTTAAGCCAAATCCAGACTTGACAAAGTCGGGTCCATATAAGCCTCGTTTATTCCGTTCCTCGAAGCAAAGCCAGGCTGAAAAGGAGCGACTTTGTCGAGCTAGACTTGTCAAGCCAGGCTGTGTCGAGCCAGGATGGTAAAGCCAGGCTTCACATATTCATATAAAAGACCATGAAAGTCGATAGCAGAATCCTTGAACTTGACCAATCATGGAGCCCAAAACCAGAGCGGCATTCTTCTCTGTGGCTGAACAGCAGCACTGCAGCAGCTCATTGAACAGTGGCAGATCTAGCAGATCTATTCTAGCTCATTGCGCGGCACTGAGTGCCGCACTATGAGCTTGTAGATCTGCTATTTTTAAAAAATCTTGAAAATGTGTGTGTATCTTTGAAATATATATACATTTTTAAAGCGAACATTTTTAACTCAAATCTTTGCTTTTGCCAGGGACCCCCAGGTCCCTGGCAAAAGCAAAAGCAAACGCAAACATTTTCAGATGGGGGTCCGCGGCCAACTGTTCTAAATGGCAGTGGTTCACAAACGTTTTAGCTCAAGAGCAGGGGTCTTCAACGTTTTCAGGCCAGGGACCCCCTAGCTGAGAGAGATGAAGCATGGACCCCCTCTATATTGTATACAATTGTGTTTCAGATAAAAAACATTTATTTTTACTTAGTCTGCTCTTTTTTCCCTCTACAACTAGCCTCTTTGCCAAAAATAGCCGATCTACATGCTCTCTGTACGCCTCGCGTTGCCTAACATCCCTGCCTTGTTGACATAATTATTTTAGCCTGCTTTACATTATGTTCTTTATGGTAGTTAGTTAATAACAATCATATCTTTGATTTATTGAAGTGAGGGAATGTATTCTACTATTTTTTGATACATTTCCAGTAATCCCATCAGCGTGTTTTGGCGACTCAAGACTCTTTTGGGTCTTGAGTCTTGGGCCCTCTACTGGCCCTCTACTGGCAGTGACGTCACACTTCGGTGCTCTATATCCATTGCCATTGACAATGCATTGGGCGCTTAAAGTTAAATATCTCAAAAACTACAAAACATTTCAAAGTATAAAGTTCAAGCATTTGTCTCCACAGTAAGATGAATTATAAAAAGTGTGAATGGAGTTTCTAGGTGAAAGCGTTGTTTGAGGTGCCAACATTTTTAAGGGAGTACAATTCTAAAACTACGAAACATTTCAAAGATTCGAATTAAGGCAAACATGTTCACAGTAAGATGAACATTTTAAAGTTTGAATGGGGTTTCTGGGCGTAAGCATGTAGGACTAGTAGCCTGCCAAAGTTTGTACTTTTCCCCCTAACATCTGAAAAAAGAGAGACGGCCATTGGCAAAATGGACAAGAGTTTCTAGGTGAGAGTGTTTTTTTGAGGTCCCAAAGTCTTCCATCGGCCTTCCATACTTTTTCCCCTTTAAATGTCCATTTTAACGTTGTCCTACATACTTACACCTAGAGCCCCCATTCAAACTTTAAAATGTTCATCTTACTGTGGACATGTTTGCCTGAAAAGGAATCTTTGAAATCATTTGTAGTTTTGGAGATATTTAACTTTAAGCGCCCAATACATTGTCAATGCGGCAAATGGACATTTAAAGGCAGGCTTACAACTACTTACGCCTAGTAACATCATTCATACTTTAAAATGTTCATCTTACTGTGGACATGTTTGCCTGAAAAGAAATCTTTGAAATGTTTAATAGTTTTAGAATTGTACTCCTTTAAAAGTTCAGAGATTTATAATGGAGGTCGATGGACGATTTTAGGACCTCAAAAAACACTTTCACCTAGAAACTCCATTCACAGTTCAAAAATTCCACCTTACTGTGGACATGCATGCTTGAGATTTTTTCTTTGAAATCATTTGTAGTTTTGGAGATATTTAACTTTAAGCGCCCAATACATTGTCAATGCGGCAAATGGACATTTAAAGGCAGGCTTACAACTACATACTTACACCTAGTAACCTCATTCATACTTTTAAATGTTCATCTTACTGTGGACATGTTTGCCTGAAAAGGAATCTTTGAAATGTTGGTAGCACTTTACAATAATGACCCGTTATAAAGCATGTATAAACGTTTATAAGTAGTTTGTAAACCCATTCTAAAGCATTTATAAACAAATCATTAACAACCTGTTTGTTGACATTCGTAAATGATTACTAAAACCTTTATAACTACAGTTACAAATCATTTGTAAAGTATTAGTAAGTAGTGAACTATTCATGAATAAGCCATTTATATACATCTGCAAAAGATTATTAAATCATTTGTAACGACCCATTCTAAAGCATTTATAAACGTTTATAAGCGGTTTGTAGACTATTAACAAATCATTAACAACCTGTTTATTGACATTCGTAAATGATTACTAAAACCTTTATAACTACGGTTACAAATCATCTATAAAGGTATTAGTAACTATTCATGAATAAGCCATGTATAATACATCTGTAAATGATTATTAAATCATTTGTAACTGATGTTACATAATATATACAAGCTATTGGTAGCTTGTTCATGTTTAACATATGCTTTGTTAAACATTCCTAAAGTATCTATAAATCCTTAGTACATGTTATTATGTGCCCTATAGTAAAGTGAAGACAGTTCATCATTTACAACTGTCTGTTAATGTGTTTGTTCATGTTTAACATGCTTTGTAAAACATTCCTAAAATATCTATAAATCCTTTGTACATGTTATTATGTGCCCTACAGTAAAGTGAAGACAGTTCATCATTTATGACTGTCTGTTAATGTGGACTTTCTCCTTACCTGTTGCAAACTACCTGGCTTTCATGAATGCAGACACCAAACAATTACTAGAATTATCATTCATGTTAAGCAAATGATGCGTAAGACATTCGTAAAGCGTATGTAAACCATTTGTGGTGTTAGGGACCAAAAAAGTCACTACAAAGTACTACCAATCAACTCTAAATTGCCTGAAACGTACTCCTAACAGGTTTTTGGGGGACGATTTTGGCCTCCACACTTAGTGATTATTTCGGATTTAACTTTCGTTTCGGTGGTGACCAACTTTCGTTTTGGTAGTTTGATTACAAAATGTAAGTTGTGTAAAAAATAATCTGACTATACTAAGTTGTTATGTGTTTGTTTAAGTCAGGCTATACTCTACTCAGAGTCATAAGTTTACAAAATGTACTAAAGTACAGTGAACGTCTGTGCGGTTTGTCTTCATCACTGAAAATAACATACATGTAAACTGATGTCATGTGCAGTTGGGGTGAAGAAACACATCCATTTCACTCCTAATAATACCTATTTGATTTGACATCCTGACTTGCTGCTGTAGCTGAGGCTTGAACCTGTTACCTGCGGCTCACTAGTCAGTGACTCTATCCATTCACCTACAGCTGTTTCCTTGGAATCTGTGGTTCTGAAACTTTTTGTTGTCAACCCCCCAAATTGACATGTATTTGGGCAGTGGACCCCAATGTGAAAAGATGTAGTGTCAGGGCCCCCCATGAAAAAGAGTTATATTTATGCTGTAACACTTTTTAAAAAAAAGTTATTTGCCTTGTTTGTTGTTCAAGTCAAAGGACCAGGAAGGCTGTACTTGTCAGCCATCTGTTAGCTCAATGGGTTGAGACGCAGTATTCATGATCCATAGGCCATGAGTTCAAATCCCATTGATGTCTTTCCTATGATTCTTTCCTTTGCAGACTGGCTTCCAGAAGATCAACTGAAAACTACCAGGAAGGCTATATTTGTCATCCAACTGTTAGCTCAATGGGTTGAGACGCAGTATTCATGATCCAGAGGCCATGAGTTCAAATCCCATTGATGTCTTCCCTATGATGCTTTCCTTTGCAGACTAACTTCTAGAAAAACAAGTTAAAACCACCAGGAAACCTGTAACTCTCAGCCAACAGCATAGCTCAACTGGTAGAGCGTCTGTCCAATAACATGACTTGACTTGACTTGAGTGGGTTCGATTCCCACTCGAGTCAAGTGTCCCCGGTAACTTGAGGCAACGGATAAATTGACTGATATCCTTAGTGATGCTTCCCTTTGCAGACTAACTTCTAGAAAAACAAGTTAAAACCACCAGGAAACCTGTAACTCTCAGCCAACAGCATAGCTCGACTGGTAGAGCGTCTGTCCAATAACATGACTTGACTTGACTTGACTTGAGTGGGTTCTACGGATATCAGTCAATTTATCCGTTGCCCCAAGTTACCGGGGACACTTGGCTCGAGTGGGAATCGAACCCACTCAAGTCAAGTCATGTTATTGGACAGACGCTCTACCAGTAAACCTGTAACTCTCAGCCAACAGCATAGCTCGACTGGTAGAGCGTCTGTCCAATAACATGACTTGACTTGACTTGACTTGAGTGGGTTCTACGGATATCAGTCAATTTATCCGTTGCCCCAAGTTACCGGGGACACTTGGCTCGAGTGGGAATCGAACCCACTCAAGTCAAGTCAAGTCATGTTATTGGACAGACGCTCTACCAGTCGAGCTATGCTGTTGGCTGAGAGTTACAGGTTTCCTGGTGGTTTTAACTTGTTTTTCTAGAAGTTAGTCTGCAAAGGGAAGCATCACTAAGGATATCAGTCAATTTATCCGTTGCCTCAAGTTACCGGGGACACTTGACTCGAGTGGGAATCGAACCCACTCAAGTCAAGTCAAGTCATGTTATTGGACAGACGCTCTACCAGTTGAGCTATGCTGTTGGCTGAGAGTTACAGGTTTCCTGGTGGTTTTAACTTGTTTTTCTAGAAGTTAGTCTGCAAAGGAAAGCATCACAGTAAAGACACCAGTGGGATTTGAACTCATGGCCTCTGGATCATGTATACTGCGTCTCAACCCATTGAGCTAAGCTGTTGGCTGAGAGTTACAGGTTTCCTGGTGGTTTTAACTTGTTTTTCTAGAAGTTAGTCTGCAAAGGAAAGCATCACAGTAAAGACACCAGTGGTATTTGAACTCATGGCCTCTGGATCATGTATGCTGCGTCTCAACCCATTGAGCTAACAGATGGCTGACAAGTACAGCCTTCCTGGTAGTTTTCAGTTGATCTTCTGGAAGCCAGTCTGCAAAGGAAAGAATCATAGGAAAGACATCAATGGGATTTGAACTCATGGCCTCTGGATCATGTATACTGCGTCTCAACCCATTGAGCTAACAGTTGGATGACAAATATAGCCTTCCTGGTAGGTTTCAGTTGATCTTCTGGAAGCCAGTCTGCAAAGGAAAGAATCATAGGAAAGACATCAATGGGATTTGAACTCATGGCCTCTGGATCATGAATACTGCGTCTCAACCCATTGAGCTAACAGATGGCTGACAAGTACAGCCTTCCTGGTGCTTTGACTTGAACAACAAACAAGACAAATAACTTTCAAAAAAATGTGTTACAGCATAAATATAAATCTTTTTCATGGGGGGCCCTGACACTACATCTTTTCACATTGGGGTCCACTGCCCAAATACATGTCAATTTGGGGGGTTGACAACAAAACGTTTCAGAACCACAGATTCCAAGGAAACAGCTGTAGGTGAATGGATAGAGTCACTGACTAGTGAGCCGCAGGTAACAGGTTCAAGCCTCAGCTACAGCAGCAAGTCAGGATGTCAAATCAAATAGGTATTATTAGGAGTGAAATGGTTGTGTTTCTTCACTCCAACTGCACATGACATCATTTTACATGTATGTTATTTTCAGTGATGAAGACAAACCGCACAGACGTTCACTGTACTTTAGTACATTTTGTAAACTTATGACTCTGAGTAGAGTATAGCCTGACTTAAACAAACAAATAACAACTTAGTATAGTCAGATTATTTTTTACACAACTTACATTTTGTAATCAAACTACCGAAACGAAAGTTGGTCACCACCGAAACGAAAGTTAAATCCGAAATAATCACTAAGTGTGGAGGCCAAAATCGTCCCCCAAAAACCTGTTAGGAGTACGTTTCATGCAATTTAGAGTTGATTGGTAGTACTTTGTAGTGACTTTTTTGGTCCCTAACACCACAAATGGTTTACATACTCTTTACGAATGTCTTACGCATCATTTGCTTAACATGAATGATAATTCTAGTAATTGTTTGGTGTCTGCATTCATGAAAGCCAGGTAGTTTGCAACAGGTAAGGAGAAAGTCCACATTAACAGACAGTCATAAATGATGAACTGTCTTGACTTTACTGTAGGGCACATAATAGCATGTACAAAGGATTTATAGATATTTTAGGAATGTTTTACAAAGCATGTTAAACATGAACAAACACATTAACAGACAGTTGTAAATGATGAACTGTCTTCACTTTACTATAGGGCACATAATAACATGTACTAAGGATTTATAGATACTTTAGGAATGTTTAACAAAGCATATGTTAAACATGAACAAGCTACCAATAGCTTGTATATATTATGTAACATCAGTTACAAATGATTTAATAATCATTTACAGATGTATTATACATGGCTTATTCATGAATAGTTACTAATACCTTTATAGATGATTTGTAACCGTAGTTATAAAGGTTTTAGTAATCATTTACGAATGTCAATAAACAGGTTGTTAATGATTTGTTAATAGTCTACAAACTGCTTATAAACGTTTATAAATGCTTTAGAATGGGTCGTTACAAATGATTTAATAATCTTTTACAGATGTATATAAATGTTTTATTCATGAAAAGTTACTTACTAATACTTTACAAATGATTTGTAACTGTAGTTATAAAGGCTTTAGTAATCATTTACGAATGTCAACAAACAGGTTGTTAATGATTTGTTAATAGTCTACAAACTACTTATAAACGTTTATAAATGCTTTATAACGGGTCATTATTGTAAAGTGCTACCCAAATCACTACCAATCAACTTTAAATTGCCTGAAATGTACTCCTAACAGGTTTTTGGGGGAACTTTTTTTTTCCGTTTCGGTAGTGGCACCATTGTGTCACTACCGAAACGGAAAAAAATTTACTAAGTCCAGAGCTCGATGAATGTTAGGGACCAAAAAAAAAGTCACTACCAATCAACTTTAAATTGCCTGAAACGTACTCCTAACAGGTTTTTGGGGGAACATTTTTTTTTTTCGTTTCGGTAGTGACACCATTGTGTCACTACCGAAACGGAAAAAAAATTACTAAGTCCAGAGCTCGATGAATGTTAGGGACCAAAAAAAAAGTCACTACCAATCAACTTTAAATTGCCTGAAACGTACTCCTAACAGGTTTTTGGGGGAGCATTTTTTTTTTCGTTTCGGTAGTGACACCATTGTGTCACTACCGAAACGATGAATGTTAGGGGCCAAAAAAAAGTCACTACCAATCAACTTTAAATTGCCTGAAACGTACTCCTAACAGGTTTTTGGGGGAACATTTTTTTTTTCGTTTCGGTAGTGACACCATTGTGTCACTACCGAAACGGAAAAAAAATGACTAAGTCCAGAGCTCGATGAATGTTAGGGACCAAAAAAAAAGTCACTACCAATCAACTTTAAATTGCCTGAAACGTACTCCTAACAGGTTTTTGGGGGAACAATTTTTTTTTCTCGTTTCGGTAGTGACACCATTGTGTCACTACCGAAACGATGAATGTTAGGGGCCAAAAAAAAGTCACTACCAATCAACTTTAAATTGCCTGAAACGTACTCCTAACAGGTTTTTGGGGGAACATTTTTTTTTTCGTTTCGGTAGTGACACCATTGTGTCACTACCGAAACGGAAAAAAAATTACTAAGTCCAGAGCTCGATGAATGTTAGGGACCAAAAAAAAAGTCACTACCAATCAACTTTAAATTGCCTGAAACGTACTCCTAACAGTTTTTTGGGGGAACAATTTTTTTTTCGTTTCGGTAGTGTCACTACCGAAACGGAAAAAAAATTACTAAGTCCAGAGCTCGATGAATGTTAGGGACCAAAAAAAAAGTCACTACCAATCAACTTTAAATTGCCTGAAACGTACTCCTAACAGGTTTTTGGGGGAGCATTTTTTTTTTCGTTTCGGTAGTGACACCATTGTGTCACTACCAATCAACCATTGTGTCACTACCGAAACGGAAAAAAAATTACTAAGTCCAGAGCTCGATGAATGTTAGGGACCAACAAAAAAAGTCACTACCAATCAACTTTAAATTGCCTGAAACATACTCCTAACAGGTTTTTGGGGGAACATTTTTTTTTTCGTTTCGGTAGTGACACCATTGTGTCACTACCGAAACGGAGTTAAATCCGAAAAAATCATTAAGTGTGGAGGCCAAAAAAAAAATTGTTCCCCCAAAAACCTGTTAGGAGTACAATCCAGGCAATTTAAAGTTGATTGGTAGCGACTTTTTTTTTGGTCCCTAACATTCATCGAGCTCTGGACTTAGTAATTTTTTTTTCGTTTCGGTAGTGACACCATTGTGTCACTACCGAAACGAAGTTAAATCCGAAAAAATCACTAAGTGTGGAGGCCAAACAAAAAAATTGTTCCCCCAAAAACCTGTTAGGAGTACGTTTCAGGCAATTTAAAGTTGATTGGTAGTGACTTTTTTTTGGTCCCTAGCATTCATCGAGCTCTGGACTTAGTAATTTTTTTTTTCGTTTCGGTAGTGACACCATTGTGTCACTACCGAAACGAAGTTAAATCCGAAAAAATCACTAAGTGTGGAGGCCAAAATTGTTCCCCCAAAAACCTGTTAGGAGTACGTTTCAGGCAATTTAAAGTTGATTGGTAGTGACTTTTTTTTTTGTCCCTAACATTCATCGAGCTCTGGACTTAGTAATTTTTTTTTCATTTCGGTAGTGACACCATTGTGTCACTACCGAAACAAAGTTAAATCCGAAAAAATCACTAAGTGTGGAGGCCAAAAAAAAAATTGTTCCCCCAAAAACCTGTTAGGAGTACAATCCAGGCAATTTAAAGTGTGGAGGCCAAAATCGTCCCCCTGAAAACCTGTTAGGAGTACGTTTCAGGCAATTTAGAGTTGATTGGTAGTACTTTGTAGTGACACTTTTTTTGTTCCCTAACATTCATCGAGCTCTGGACTTAGTAAATTATTTTTTCACCATTGGGTCACTACCGAAACGAAACCGAAACGAAAGTTCAATCCGAAAAAATCACTAAGTGTGGAGGCCAAAATCGTCCCGCGGAAAACCTGTTAGGAGTACGTTTCAGGCAATTTAGAGTTGATTGGTAGTACTTTGTAGTGACACTTTTTTTGGTCCCTAACATTCATCGAGCTCTGGACTTCGTACATTTATTTTTTCACCATTGTGTCACTACCGAAACGAAACCGAAACGAAAGTTAAATCCGAAAAAATCACAAGTGTGGAGGCCAAAATCGTCCCCCCGAAAACCTGTTAGGAGTACGTTTCAGGCAATTTAGAGTTGATTGGTAGTACTTTGTAGTGACACCTTTTTTGGTCCCTAACATTCATCGAGCTCTGGACTTAATAAATTTATTTTTTCACCATTGGGTCACTACCGAAACGAAAGTTAAATCCGAAAAAATCACTAAGTGTGGAGGCCAAAATCGTCCCCCCGAAAACCTGTTAGGAGTACGTTTCAGGCAATTTAGAGTTGATTGGTAGTACTTTGTAGTGACACTTTTTTTGGTCCCTAACATTCATCGAGCTCTCGACTTAGTAAATTTATTTTTTCACCATTGGGTCACTACCGAAACGAAACCGAAATGAAAGTTAAATCCGAAAAAATCACTAAGTGTGGAGTTCAAAATCGCCCCCCCGAAAACCTGTTAGGAGTACGTTTCAGGCAATTTAGAGTTGATTGTTAGTACTTTGTAGTGACACTTTTTTTGGTCCCTAACATTCATCGAGCTCTGGACTTAGTACATTTATTTTTTCACCATTGGGTCACTACCGAAACGAAACCGAAACGAAAGTTCAATCCGAAAAAATCACTAAGTGTGGAGGCCAAAATCGTCCCCCCGAAAACCTGTTAGGAGTACGTTTCAGGCAATTTAGAGTTGATTGGTAGTACTTTGTAGTGACACTTTTTTTGGCCCCTAACATTCATCGAGCTCTGGAGCTCAGGACATTCACAGTTCAAAAATTCCACCTTACTGTGGACATGCATGCTTGAGATTTTTTTTTTAAATAATTTGTAGTTTTGGAGATATTTAACTTTAAGCGCCCCATGTATTGTCGATGCGGCAATGGACATTTAAAGGCAGGCCTACAACTACATACTTACGCCTAGTAACCTCATTCATACTTTAAAATGTTCATCTTACTGTGGACATGTTTGCCTGAAAAGGAATCTTTGAAATGTTGCATAGTTTTAGAATTGTACTCCTTTAAAGTTCAGAGATTTATAATGGAGGCGGATGGAAGGTTTTGGGACCTCAAAAAAACACTTTCACCTAGAAACTCCATTCACAGTTAAAACATTCCACCTTACTGTGGACATGCATGCTTGAGATTTTTTCTTTGAAATCGTTTATAGTTTGGGAGATATTTAACTTTAAGCGCCCCATGTATTGTCGATGCGGCAATGGACATTTAAAGGCAGGCTTACAACTACATACTTACGCCTAGTAACCTCATTCATACTTTAAAATGTTCATCTTACTGTGGACATGTTTGCCTGAAAAGGAATCTTTGAAATGTTGCATAGTTTTAGAATTGTACTCCTTTAAAAGTTCAGAGATTTAGAATGGAGGCGGATGGAAGGTTTTGGGACCTTAAAAAACACTTTCACCTAGAAACTCCATTCACAGTTCAAAAATTCCACCTTACTGTGGACATGCATGCTTGAGAAACTTTTTTTTTAAATAATTTGTAGTTATGGAGATATTTCCACATGCAGTGGGTGTTCTAAATAGGATCGACGGGAAGCAATTTCCCCTTGAGAAATTTCGGCCGCCATTGTTGTGTACTGCTGTTTGCCTCTCGTCGGACTTTTTAGACGAGTTGCACAGGTCTCAGACCGGTAAGAGGCGTGTCCGCTCATATTCTGAGCGTAAGGTACATCCCGCCCACAAATACCAGGGCTTTGGCCCAGAAGTTCCTCGCCAGAGCTGGCGAAAACTTCTGGGAACTCAGATTAATCTCAAGCATACAGTACATGTCCACAGTTACTGTGGACATGTACGCTTACTGGAACAGCGCCCTCTACTGGCCCTCTACTGGCAGTGACGTCAGACTTTGGTGCTCTATATCCATTGCCACTGACAATGCATTGGTTGCTTAAAGTTAAATATACTCCAGCACTTTTGAATTTCTTTCTGTGAAAGGTTAGCTAGACAGAGTTCTTTCAGAAAGAACCCCCCACCTTCACAGAACAATCAAATACTGCCATTGTGATTTGCATATCAAAAACTCAAGGAACTAGCCATCAGTGATATTAATAATAATAATAATAATAATACCAGCTAACAGAGAGCTTGTAGATCTGCTATTTTCGGCTAATGTTCCCCTCAGAAAAGGAATATGGTTCAAGTGGTTAATGTAAAAGAAACTAAATCCTATCACGGACCCCCTGTTGAAGACCCCTGTTCTAGACTACTGCTGGTTCACAATTCAGAACAGCTATCCAGCTATAAAGATATTATTAGCATCTTTTAAACCAGAGGTTCCCAAACCTTTTAGCTCGGGACCCAAAACATAAATTTGATGTCTCCCCTGGACCCAAAGCAGTGAACGTAGCAGATCTACAAGCTCACAATGCGTCAGATCGTAAGCTTGTAGATCTGCTATTTTCACTACCGGGTGGTAAACGGAACGCTCGTCCCAAAAACACACTGCCCCATTTTTTTCGCGCTCCGAGGCCGCTGGTTTAGACCCGGAGCAGGGTGTTTTAGGACGACGGCTAGCGATTCAGGGTGGAGCCAGGCTAACGCACCGGAACACACTCAAAAAACAGCAGATTCAGCAAAAAAACGAAAAAAAAACAAGACTCTCCCCACCAAAATTGGCAAGACACACCATAACACCCCAACCTGCTTCCGGTCACCTAAAAAGGCGTCCGCCCACTTCACGCAGAAAGCTATGCGAGACTATGCAGATACGGGAACTAAGAGTGAGATGGTGTGTCTTGCCGATTCTTGGAGGCTCCTTATCAGTGTGGCATGATATTAAATTAGAGTTACGTTTTCATTTGGTCAAAGGTCAACCATGCAATCTAACTTTGCATCTCCACCTATGTTCTAAGGCAGAAGCCAACACTACCCTCCCAATTCTGTTCTCATTATTTCTAATTTTAGCTATTTCGTACAGCAATCTGACCTCTCACTTCCTACATCCTTCATTTTTTGGCTCCCTGCCCACCCATAAGGGCCAACCCACTTCTTTTAAATTCCTCCTCTGTTACAGTGCTCTGTTGTCTGCCGTCCTCCCAACAAAGAAGGCTCATTCGCCCAATAAGAAAAAAATGTAGGTTTGAACTTATATAGTAAATTAAAGAGAATGCATTGTAAACAACTGTGACCATCAATGTGATTAACACCCAGTTCAAATGTAAACATCCTTCAGGATAAAGCATGACTTTTTAATGTAACTTTCAAAAAGTGCTGAATATGCTACAATGTCAACTGACTGTATTTTCTTACTTTCATTTATCTCACCTCACTGCTGTCCAAAAGGAAATATGCCCTCCATAAGGCATAGTCCACGCAGTTTTTAAAAATAGCATGTTCCCATGGCAGTTTCAGAAGCCCCCTAACTCTAATGAGCTCCAGATGTTGTCCAGATGTGCTCTACAGTGTGCAGTGCTGGTAGGGCAAGACAGAATGTCACCAACCTATTTGCACCAGCAAAGAAATCTATAGGCAACATGCTTAGGAGAATGTATGGGTCCAACATTTCTAAAATAAAAAGGCTTTATGAAGGGCGGAATTTCTCATTAATTTCCTTCCCACATTCTCTATTTCCATCGAGGTGAGTCACTATGTTTTCAGTTTCATAATGAG
This sequence comes from Gymnoscopelus microlampas, assembly GCF_963454915.1. Taxonomy (NCBI): domain Eukaryota; kingdom Metazoa; phylum Chordata; class Actinopteri; order Myctophiformes; family Myctophidae; genus Gymnoscopelus; species Gymnoscopelus microlampas. The sequence continues at coordinate 19,433,314 of NC_139940.1, forward strand.
TCATGTTTTTCCAGTGTCACAAGAATCCTGTTTCTTTCTACTTCAGTTAACCACAGACTTTGGTACCTTAGGGTGTGGGTTTAAATAGGGGTTTCAGAGTTTGAAACAGCAGCGTTTTTGTGCATTAAAAATACATATTAAAGTGTAGAAAAAACATTTCCCCTATTTGCAAGTTCTCCAAGTTGACCCCCCAACTTTCTTTTGAGCTAGAGAAATTACTATCATCAATCCAGGCCAGCATCTAAAGTCAATGGCAAACAGGTTGCTTTGTCAACCATACACAAGTGTAGACAGACAATGCCCCCTAGTGGATTAATGGAACATTGCCAATAGTCTAGCGAACTTAGCAATAATACTTCAGCTATTTACATTTTAATTATAGGTAAAACATCTTGATTAGAGCTACTAAAATCATATTTATCTATTTTATTTGAAAAAATTACATCAAAATATTTCTGCCTATGTACAATTGCATATTGTATATATTATCCTTGAACCTTGGCTCCTCATATACATAACTCATCATAAAATATCATGGCATAAAAATAAGACAGAAAACACACACAATCCCTTGAATAGAAGTACAACAAGACAAAATATACAACCCACTTAACCCCAATTATTGTGACCAGCATTCAAATATGTACAACCGTATACAGTACAAGTTATTTAATCTAAATCCTGTGCAAGATTAGCTTGCTGCTGTGTCCAGTTGTTCTAATGCAGCCCTAGTTTCTGTGTCCGCAGCAGGAGGGAGGGGTCACTGTCTGCCCCCCTCCCCCAGTTGCACTCATGTCAGGAAAATGTTCTTCATGGACTCAAGAGTTGTAGATAAGCCTTCATTGCTGTTCCGAGGAGACCCAGCACCATCTCAGACAAGCAGCCACGGTGTCAGAAGGGATTAGTGTTTTGTCCTCAGACTCTCTACCTCCTCCTATGCAGGAAGGAACATTTTTATTGATAGTTAAACTACAGTCTCCAAACCCACAGCTTCTTGCATGCTTTGTTGTGGCAGATGAGGCAGGGCCCCAAAGCAGAAGTTGGAAAACACAAACAAAATGCCAAACACGCTTCACTGACCCTTAATGTCATCCGTTTGCTTCTCTCCTCTCTCAGTTCTTCTTTCATTTCCTGCATGTCTCGCCTGATTGAAAAGAACGAAAACAACAACAACATAAACAGTCAGTTTATATGAGGCAGTTTTAGTAAAAATTTGTGGGGAAAAAAGTGTATTTCACAATAAAATATAATTTCATGAAATAGGAAGTCATTGTGGAATGCTTCTGAAGTAGCTAATTATCTTAACTTTCATTTAAACAACTGCAGATTTATGGTGCATACTGTAGTGATAATGGTCATGAATTCAGTTATGTGGTGATGTTTATACAGAGAATAAAGCAGTGTTTCTCAACCCTTTTTGGGCCAGTTCCGCCTATCCAATATCCAGGCCCCTCAGGCCCATACTGACCATGATACGAACATGATACTGACATGATACTGACCATGGTACGAACATGATACTGACATGATACTGACCATGATACTGACATGATACTGACCATGATACTGACCATGATACTATTGACCATGACACTGACACGATACTGACATGATAATGACCATGATACTGACATGATACTGGCATGATACTGACCATGATTCTACTGACCGCGACACTGACACGATACTGACATACCTACATGATATTGACCATGATACTGACATGATACTGACCATGATACTACTAACCATGATACTGACACAATACTGACATGATACTTACATGATACAGACATGATACTGACCATGATACTGACATGCAACACCATAGTACAACATATTATAAATTAGGCTTTAGTAGCCTTTCCAGCCCTGCTTCCACCTGTACAAACCCCATTCTAGACAATCTTATGTCATCATCCTAGTAAAAAACATGCAACTACACACAATTCAGAAACCATGCATCAAGTCTAGGATGAAATTAAGAAGATGTGTACTTGAATATATTAAACTGCTGCCCCCTCCCCATGAGCACCTCAGTGCCCCCCTTTAAAAAATATGACTTCCAGCGCCCCCGGGGGCTGTTCCACACCCGTTGAGAAACACTAGCCTAAAGGTAAATTGAGGAGGAAAAAACTAAAATGGGGGGGGGAAATGAACAATTTCTGGACTTTAAAGATGACATGAAATGGTATTTGGAGAGTATTTAATTTCCATATGGTGACGTATTTCCTAGTTAAACAGGGTCTGGGCACGTCTCAGCCAATCACAGCAGAGGGGGCAGGTTTAAACCCCACCAGAGCTTCTCCTGGTTATTTATATTGTGCCTTGACGATAAATAAGATTAATGATACATTTTAAACTCATCTGGCTCAAGATTCCAGTGGCCTCTCTTTGGAGAACAATGCTACTCACTCGTGTCGTGTCTGAAGGAGCTCCAGAGCCATTCTCAGCTCCTTGATCTCAGCCTGCAGGCTATCCAAGGAAGCCTCTTCTTTCTGGGTGGTAGCTCTTCCGTGTAGCGCTGGTCTCGTAGGCGGAGAGGTCTTGGATGGATGCTCAGGTTTAGCGAGTGAAGGCGTAACATTTTCTGCAACCTAAAATGTAAATTTAAAGGGTAAAGAATGGTAATCATTTCTCAGGCATAAAAAAATAAAACTAAACTTTTGCAATAACCTGGTTCAGCAAGCACAAAATATAAACACATTAAATATATTGAACACACAATTTAATTAATATGGTGATTACTATAATGGGCTATTCTGTAGATTTAAACATTATGGGCATAATATTGTAAAATAAATATTATAAAACCATGTTAAAAGGTTTAGCTATTAAAATAAATCCAACGTGCATTTCAGCTTGCTGATTGGATATTAAAACTTTATTGGACGTTAATTGATCCCTTTGAACTTCAAAGGGATTGGGAACTGCGTTGATTGATTGGGCCATTAAGGTGTTAAACTCGTTGTAAAATAAAATAAAAGCAAATAAAATAGAAAAAACTGCATTAGTGGACTTGTCGACTCTTTGGAGCCTTGACCATCCGGCTAACCTTCGCAGAAAAGTACTATATACATTCCCCCTTTATCATTTTACTAAGTTGTAGTGTTGTTCTACTAACCTACAAACAAACATGTAACATGTAAAGCAGCTTTCTGTTAAAACATATCTTTAAAATGTTGTAGATCTGTGTTTTTTTTTGTTATTCTCACAAACACTACATGTTACATTCTCCCAAACTGCATTGAAACCTCATAATTCTACACTTGTGATTAAATATCATATACTGAACAATATAATTGTTCATATTTCCAAGTTCATACAAATATGACAAATACAAATGTCCTACACCCAAGGGATGCAATTTGAAAGAGACATTACAATTGCCAGTAGGATTTATTTCCTAATAAATTGACACAACAAAACACTGACACAAACCTTTGCCAAGACAGAAGGTTTGTCTTCCTCTGACTTTTTTGATGAAGAATCTGGCTCAGTCTGCTCGGTGCCACTTGGACTCTGTGGATAAAAAACACCAGCCGTGAACTTAATGATGATCCCTGATACTTAAAGGATGACTTCACACAGTTTAACTCACATTCCAGGAAAATCCTGGGGCATGTAATCTAAGAAGGACCATGATGAGGACCCTGATGACACTGTGTGCTGCCACAATATCAATCAGCACCATGGACAGGATCTGCGGCTGCGGTTATTCCCCTAGTTTCCCACTGGGTTTGCCTGTCACTCCCAAAGTAAAGGCTTTTCAACACCTCATTCGTGTCAAACTCATCAATCAACTGCTTGTGGATGTGCAGGAAAAGCAGGTGGCTGACTTGTTATACCATTATGATAATGGTTGTTTATGACTGGATGAAATGATTAGGCCCAAACAATAGTCATAGGCTTTACTGTAGATGTTATCGCCCACATTCTATAACTGTAATACTTGGCATAGACTCTTTCCATAATTGTGATCCCCCTTTTCCAGCACTCATTGATAGGAGACAAACAAAGAGGGTAGCCTTCTCAATACTTTTACGTTTGGATCAAATGCTGACTTGCTCTGCCTGTGAGGCTTAACTGGTTGATTTACTTGGGCCTCAAGATCACAAACAATATTGCATAAATATAACATTGCAGGAATGGACAGACCTAGATATCTGTTTGGGTAGGGTTTGCACCCCTAGGTGCATTGTTTTTAAAAAGGTGGTGCCATGGTTTTACACTTTTTCTGTTTTTCATGTGTCTATGAGGTTGATAGGACTTCATTAAGCCCCCTGGTGGTGTTTGTATGGTGTTTTATGTCTTCTCTGACTATTTTGAGTTTCTACCTGGAGGCTGAAACCTTGAGGGTCAAACGTGCCAATAGAGAAACAGCGCTTTAGTGACATAGTAAAAACATACCCTCCCCCTCATTATCATAACACAACAGGTGTGGGCATGAGGAGGAGGAGGGACTAGGACAGGTGGGTGGTGCTAAGGTGGTGGAGGAGGTGCTAAGGTGAGAACCAGGTATACTTAATGAACGGGAGGCGTGTCCACATAAAAACGTAATTTTAACAATTTCTGTACACTTTTTTGAGAAAAATCTCCCTCCTAGTATAACCATAATACCTGATGATTATGTTTTAGGGGGGGAATTCGTGAAATTCTTTTGAAAAATGCTTGAAATTGTTTTAAATTCATGACAAATTGTGTTTTTTTTGGGGGACATTTTTGGAAAATCTTTTGAAATAACAATAAGAATTAAAATCAAAAAGTAGGAAATTAAAATTAAGGGATATTATACTATACTTACTGCTGGTGTAACCAGGCCAGACGGTGGTCTCCTCTGTGGAGGCTTGGCTCTGTTTGCTGTGGGATGGTTCAGCTTCTCCGTGTTCACATCCACTCCATCAAACTGGCCAGATTCATTCTCCTTTTTTGGCGAGACAGGCGCAGCATCACCATTGGTTCTGAACAAAAATACAGTCTCAGTACAGTGACATAGGCATAGCCAAAGTCACACAGTGCAGAAAACTTGCGCTACACTGGCCTCTACAGGTTAAAGACAACATCAACTTTTTGTGGAGCTTCCAACCTCTAGACACCGGCTGGATACACGTTTCTACCTGGCTGGTAACACTTGCTATGTATCCCATGTCTATAATGCATTATACACATACTTGTAATGCATTATAATCTGCTTATAACACTGTATAATTATAGTTATAAGCACTTATAAATACTCATAATTGCTGGACACTTGCAGACTATTTGGTAAACCTGCATATACATCCCATGTTAATTCTCATAGTTGTTATAATGCATTATAAATATAATTACTGTTCAAATGCATTACACCGTGATTTATGAGTCACTTTAAGTCACTATACTATAAGTGGTCATTTGTTGCTTTAAGAAAAGAATAAAATCTATGCAAGAAGAAAACACATTACATTATTTCATTGTTCAATGGGTCATAATAACAGACAACGGACTTAGTAGTGGCAAAGTTCAGAACAGTGAGATCTACAGCCAAACTAACAAGAATCAGAGTCTGAACCTTGACCCCATAAATGTTGCTAAAGTACACTAAACAAACACTTTGACAACTCAAACTTAAATGTAATTTGGGGAATAAAGTGCCTTTATATAGATAGTACAGTGGAGAGAAACAGGGGAGAGAGTCGGGACACACTCTCAGGCATCAAAGCCTCGTACACGCTTTAAACACTTGGCCATTGGCGGCGCCCCCCTCTCAGTATGTTTATTTAATCTTTCACAAATAATCACCCCTGAGGCGAACGCCTTGAAGTCAGCAGCCTTAGTAAATACTGCGAATGACTCCTTAAGAAGTTGGAAAATTAGCCCCTCTAAGCATTTGGAAAGAACTGTTAGAAAAGCATTTTCTCCATGAGTAGTCCTTTAAAGACGGGGCGTTTTTTGTTTTCTCATTTGTGTGTGTGTGTGTGTGTGTGTGTGTGTGTGTGTGTGTGTGTGTGTTTGTTCAGGAAACAGGAAATGGGCTGCTCTCGTCTGTTTCAGCCTGATCTGACTCATCCTGGAGTTTCCACTGCTTCACTAAAGGTTGCCCATCCTGGCATTCACATTTAAGAGTGCCATGGAAACCTAGTGCACTGGGCCTCCCTCCCAGTGCCAGCAGACACACAAGAGGAAAGTGCTCTTGACATTTTCTACAGAGCTTCTGCCTTTATCATTCGAGGGGTTAAATGAGTAACTAGTAAAGTTTTACTTTGAGTGCCCTATTTTGTCGGTCTTGATTATGGAGACTTACGCAAATATCCCAACAACAATCAAATTAAAGGGACTAAATTATTATTATTATTAGAAGTTTACAAATACAATATGTCACTCACTTAGGCAGAACCTTATTTGGTTTGTCCTTTATTGGTGGAGGTGGGCCGGGCTTGTTGAGGGACGGTAGTTTGACCTTGGTTGGAGGATTGCTTCGCAGGTCCTTTCCCTCTGGTTTTTCGTCTGAAAAGCATTATTGACTATTACTATATGAGGGATTTAGAGTAATAATGTCATAAATCAAAGGAAAGCCTCAATTATAATACCTTTTGCCTTTGGTGGGCCACCCTTTTCCATTGCAGATGCGTCTGGCTTCACTGAAAAAGAGTAGACTGTATGAGAAACTATCATAATATTGACTTTTGTTTGGGCAAATTGGGCAGGATCTGTGAATGAGCAACTAAATCCGTTGCCATTGAGCAAGGCACTTCACTCTCAATTACTACCCTGCAGCTTCTTAGTGACAAACAGCAAAACATTTCACTTGTTTTTTTTTGTGATTTGTGTGACTGCATGATTGTAAGCTGCTAAAAAAGAGCATGGGGCATCCCCCAGGGGTCTATACAGGCCCCATCCTTTTTTCCAAATAGCTCCAGAAACAGCCGATCTTGTGAGTTTGTAGATTGGCTATTTTCGTTGAATGTTATAACTGTTTATATAAAGATTGAAAAAATAGAGCCCAAACAAATAGTGCATAGTGTAACTCAGACTGAATTGGCTTAATTGTTTATGAATGTTGATACTGTACACTTTATCCCTTGACACCTAATACTGTAAAACAGTTTTTTACCAAGAATACCATGAAGTTGTTACTTGCACATGAATCATGTACTGTATATTGTTTACTTCGATCTGAAAGCATGTTGTGTTCAGGAACAATACAGTTCCTTAAAGCCACATACCAAAACATCCTATTACAACTAGAAAAAGTGCTCCTCGGAGCACAGGTTTACGCCAGGTCAGGTACTTATTGTGGCCTCCTGGTGGAGCTATAATAGGCCAATGTGGAAAGGGTGGCATTTCTTCTTAGGCCTTTCACGCAATCGGACACTGCATTCATGATTTGAGGCGTTTTGTTCCAAAAATGTGTTTTGCTAAATTAGACCTGCTGGTGCCGCTATAACAGGCCAATGCGAAAAGGGTGGCATTTCTTCCTCTGCAAGCTGCAAGCTGCTTTCATGATTTGAGGCATTTTATTCAAAACGGACCAATCCTACACATTTTGGAAGCTAACCTTAGCCAATCAGGATAGAATCTGGGAAATCGGACAGATCCGGGTTGATCACATGACTATAGAGATACTGTGTACCGATTTGCATGACGTTTGGATAAAATCTGTAGGAGTAATAAAATTATTTTTTTGCACAAATCGGCCTCCTGGTGGCGCTATAACAGGCCCATGTGAAAAATGGGGCAGATGTTCTGAATTGGCATCCAGGGAGTGTGTGTGCACAGTTTCGCAGTGGCCGGGCCAACGGTGCCAGAGATTAGCTGCTCACAGACAGATGGACGGACGGACACACGGACGGACAGATGGACGGACAGGGGGTAAAACATACTCTCTCGCCATGCCTTTCGGCCTGGCGGAGACAATTAGAAGAATTGTACATTTCCCCTTGTGTCACCCTTGTAAGCATTATGGTTTAATGTGGTTCACTGAGAAGTGCTTACAATCCTTGAACTGAATGCCAAACTGAGAAGCGCGGCATGGGAATTGGGAAGGCAATGATCTGCTCTTCAGTGGAGCAGACCAGGTCACAGCTGTATCCAATAGAGCTGCAGCTAGCATTCCCGTGGGTCCCAGCAAGCTTGTCTAGGACTAGGTCCCTGGCTAAAATGACAGGCTATATACATTGAGAGACACCGCCCGTTAGAGGGCCTTTGACTTTAGAACACAGGAATAGATGCTTGAATTATGAAGCTTCGCTGAATTGAGGTAATGGAGGGAGCAATGTGCTATTGTAACCTTACTTAAGTCAAGTGCTTATTTCAAATGGGCAAATCAGCTGGAGGACATTTGAGCAACCTGCCCACAAGCCTACTAGTTCAATACAAACACCAGTCTCAATACTGAAAGCGTTACAACACAAGGTTTAGAGCAGTAAAACCTCACCATGTTCTGGTGTAATCAACAAATGAAAAGCAAAATGAAAAGCAGCCTACCTTCTCTGATCAGAGCATTATGCAATAATCCTTTTCAAGGAAAACAATCCACACTGAGCGCACTGTAGTAATTACAGTGCTGCTTCTTGGGTTGGCTGGGAAAATCTCTGTGACAGAACTCGCCTCAGTCGGCCCCCCCCGCCCCCTCTGCCCCTGGCTTCCTCCAAGACGTCTGAACGATGTCACGTGACCAACCCCACCACCATCCCCCCATTCCACCATAGTCTGAGACTTCCTGTAACATTTTGTAACTCCTGTGAGTCCTGAGTGATACTGTGCGAAAAATCACTACTGGAGGAGTGGCAGAGCTGAGATTTCCTTCAGTCAGCCAATGAAAAGCATGCTTTTGTACTAGGCTATTTGCCACTATATACTGTATGTTGGATTGAATGTCAATATGTCTGAACTATAGCTATTTGAGTGAAAATGTCTCCTAAAGTTGTGTTTAAGTCAACACATCCGATGACCTCAATTTTGGTGGAAACACTGATGTTGACACCTCATCGAGAGGAAGATATCTAAGAAGTGAGAAAGAATGACGAACTGAAAGAAAACAGCCTGAGACAGCAGATGGGGATGAGCTGATAATGTTGAACCACATCCTGTTGTGTTCTGTTCTGCGGCTCTGACAGAGTGAAGCTCAAACCTTCACATCCTTTCGTCTAATAGATAAGTGGTTCTCAAACTTGTTAATTCCAAGGACCCCCAGTTTGGTACACATTACGCCACAAACCCCCATAACTCAATGGAACCATCTCAAGAACATTTGGTTCTATCTGTGCACTCTCAGAGTTACAGGCCTGTAAAGGCCCATTTGGTTCCCAAGTTCCCAACTATCAACAATTTAGCTGGGGACCCCATAGAACCCTCACAAGAACCCCTGGGGGTCCCCAGCCCCACTTTGAGAACCTTTGGTCTAAGACAGTCGAAAGGATTCCATGTGCAAAGTCATCAAATCTAAGAATGCAAATGCCTTGACCGTGTATATTACATTTGCGTACGTAACAGAGACTGATGTTCAGTCAGTGTAGTGTTCAAATGACAGTTTATGAGGGAAGGAAATGACCTAATAACATCTTGTAACCAATACTGTGATTCAATCTTCTCATACTGTGATTTAACCACCTTAACTTATTTAGTTAAAAACTCATGCAAATCGGTACACATTATCTATGGAATCATGTGATCAAAATGTATCAGTCACATTTTTTCCATTCCGATCCCATTCTGATTGTATTCGCTATGATTGGCTTCCATATTTTACAGGAGGGGCCCGTTTTGCAAACAATGCCACAAATCATCTTCCAAATTTGAATCACATGCCTGACATTCAGGGTCACTAAACTAACAAAATGTCACGGTTTGTTGCTGAAACGTGACAACCCCCCCCACCACCACCACCACCACCACCACCACCAATTTAGGCATAAATGGTATTGTGAGTCATTGTTTTTACATCTTTCAAAAATAGTGAAAATAATTGTTGTACGACAAAATATATATAACTATATAACTGTAGGACATAATCAAGGGGTGGGGGCATATACATCTTAGTCAGACACCAATAATTTAGACTTATTCTACTGTTAGATGCATCCTGAGGTAGCCTACTTTGGATAACAGCATGAGATAAACGTCTGAAATGTGATGCAAATTTGCACCAGCAAGGCTAATGAAAACTTTTGTCATATGGAGACATACCAGAGACATAAACCCACACCCATACTTTCACAAATGCTATAATTCACAATTTGCTGTGATGAAAAGGTCGATATTGTGTGGCAATCCTGATCAGGATTACCACCTCCCCTAAACCACACATGCCGCATGGAACAGTAACACCACTAAAACACGATACTACTAATTATCAGTCTATGACAGTCCAAAATCATCCACACTGTGCCACTACAGTATAAAGTTAATCTTCCCACAGAGCCATATCCAACTCAGTTAAGAAGCACATGAAACCTAACATCCCAATCCTGGGCATGTCATGATTGATAGGCGAAAATAGCAGATCGGCTGTTTTTGCTATTTGACGTACATCGTTTACAGGGTTAAAACCTTTAAATCAGGTACCAATCCACTATCAAACAGCACCACAGATCTTGGTGCACTGTTCTGTTCTGCTGAAGATACTGTTCTCTTACCTGAGCGTCTCTCTGAGCCCCGGCGAGCAGGCGGTTGGCTCGTCGTCCCAGACTGCAGGAGGACAAGGAGCAACAGTCAGTTAGCACATGTTGGCAAATATGTGTCCCTGGCTGGTACTCCAGACATTGCTATGCTATACACCCTTTCCACTCAGGAAGTTTTCAGTGAGTAACTCCAAAACAGAGGACATTGAAGACAACCCTGAGTCATGGCCCGTTATAGAAGCAATAACATTACATTTGAGGAACTGAAAAAAATGGGAAAAAAGCTAAACTTGCCAAAAGAGACAGGGAAGTCTTATGTCAGCCAACTACAGATAAAGGGGCATTGTGTTTTGACCTATTAAGTATAAAAAAAGTATAGCCAATATCAATTACTTTAAGACGTGTCCACAGTCTCATGGCAGCTCAGTGCATTTACCAAACCCCAGTGGAATGTGGGGAAGTTCCAGCTTACAGGGATACGGCCAGGCTGTTCTTGAGAACGTCTATAGGGGCAACTCACTTGCAGATCCGTTGGTGGGATCACCATGACGAAGTTGTCGGGGAAGAAACCACGTCGCCCGTTGACCTCTCCCTCCCACCAGCCTTCATCTTCTGTTTCCTTCAGAAGAAGATTAAAACTAAATTAGAACCTCAAAGACTGCACTGCAATGTCCATTGGGAACTTAAATGGCTGTATACAGTAAGGGGTTATGAAAGGGTCAGACAAAGCATTGCTGCCTGGCCCTGAGGGATGAATATCATTTAATCTTAAAAAGGGAAAGTATTTGTTTTCCCATGGTGCCATACTATAATCATATGATGCAAAAAAATAAGAGATTAAGGCACTCTTGTGGAAAAGTTAAAAAGCCTAATGCATAACAAGACTAAAAAATACACCTACGCGTTGCAGCAACAATGCCTTGAAGCCATTGATGAAGGCATTGTTGCCGCTTCAGTTTGTCAGCCAGTTGTACCAAAGAGCACCTGGGGATTTTGGGGATTTTTACTCCAGCCAAACAGATGCGCTCCTTTCTCTCTTGGCCGTGGCAAATCACGTTGTGGATTGTGGCACATATTTTTCATCTTTTTTTAAGGTTACTCACAAAGTGACTCAACAAGTTGAGTTGGTTGAAATATATACTCTATTTTCAGGACAGACTTGTCATTAGTACTTTGAGAAAGGTAACCTGTGGGTTTGTTTGGCCTTAGGGTGGAGAAAATGAGATGCACTTCTAAAGTATTCAACAGCATGACATCATAGTAGCTAACAACAGGAAACATGGGACAGGAAACATATAGGGTACAATAAATGAACATGATCAAGACCCAAACCTTGCTGATTATTGAAACAATGTCTCCTTTCCTCAGATTCAGCTCATCCTCTGTGCAGGCTGTGTAGTCAAACATGGCTTGGCAACATTCTGACACTACAGTGTGAGGAAATTAATGGAAAGAAAGACACATTTTGTAATTACACAATCGTAACTGGAATAAACGGTTTCAACAATAATGGCATGACTAACATTATCATTATCATCATAACATTACAATGGAAGTATGACCTACATGCAACCGTTGTGCACTGATATGGAAACCAGGAAGTATTCACAGCAGTGACTGAAAGCCCTTATCACAAAAAGGGTGTGCTGAGAAAGATTGTAAAAAGAAATATTCTGATCCACTATGTTGTCAATCTTACCTAACTTGACTATTTGGCTGAACCGCACCCACTGAGTTTTTTAGGTTAGGGGACAGGAATATCTACTTGTCTCTTGCCAATGATGAGTCTATTGTGTACTGTAAACTAATTGCTAGTGCTGTCCTAAAAATAGACTCCGGCTCCTATTAAAACAGCATATAGAGTTCACGAATTTGCAAAGGATTTAATGGCAGTACTGAATTTGCTTCCTCGATTGCTTCTTTGATTCAAGGATACTGGTACAAGGAAGTCTTTGTGGTATGTGTATAACTAGAAAGGTGGGCTCAGTAGAGCGCAAATGGCGGAGGCCAGGAGGCATGCCATAATAATAGCCTAACCTACATCATTTGATTGCCAGTTGCACATAATCTATACTATCCTTCTCCCTCTCTCATACACATTAATAGTCTACCTCGCTCCATTGTTCTCTTTGATTTGACGATCGTGAGTTAAGACAGCTTGGACTGAGTTTGATTATGTGTGCAGACATTTTAGGATTAGCTACGGACAGACAGATGGACAGACAAACACGCGTTTGCACGTACGTACGCACGCACACACACACACAGGCACAATGTCCTGGTGCAGATAATCAGAATGCAGGAACAGAATATTTTGAGCATACCATTGCACTTGTCTTTGTTCCTCACAATGGTTCCTTGCGGTTGCTTTGTCTGGACGAAAACAAAATATAATCACACAAATATTCAATCAAATGACCGCAGACAATTTTTCCAGACAAACTACAATTTTTCCGAATACCTTACCTCCTTTCTGAATACTGCATCTGCAAGTTTGGGTCTTGTCTTACCACTCTTACCCTCGTTGGTATCTGTTAAATATAACAAACAGTTAAATAGTTGAGTGCTGTTCTATCAATGTATGTCCAGGTTCTTTACAACCAAGGAAAATGGTTAACTCTGTGTCTCAGTATTTACTCACCTTTGGGAGTGACAAATATTTCTTTGACGAAATTTGAAGGAAATGCTCCCACTTTGCCCCCTTTTATCCCCATCCACCATCCATCTTCAATCTATCCAAAAGAAGAAAATAAATAGTGATGTTGGGATTACATGAGATGGAAAAGGGTGCAATGGTGTTGAGCCTAATTTATATTTTGTCATACAACTGTGTCACTCGCTAAAAATAAACGATTTTCAACTGAATAGTCACGTTTTTCAGCTGAGTTAGCCCTTAAGTGTGGTACTTCAGCTCATCAATGTTTACCATTTAAACCCCCTAAAGACTCTGCAAATACATCTTTGCACAACTGTACTAAATGCCAGTAAGATAAGAATAACATTCACAAAGTAGTGACCCAATGGTATTAAAGGAGTAGTTCACCCCCCCCCCCAAAAAAAATCGATCAATTACACACCCCATGAAGCATTGAATTCATGGATTGTTTTTGTTTTGTCGCATTCCTAAGCCAATAATTTGATGACCGAGTGTATTTCCGGTAGGAGACACAAACAGTCTACTTTGTGTCTCCTACCGGATACATTATCTTTCCACCGGTAATCTAACATTTTTCCCCCATGAATTCAAGGCTTCATGTGGTGTGCTTCATGTGGTGTGCAATTGATAGAAAAGAAGTCACTTTTTGGGTGAACTACTCCTATAAAACCCATTTTGGGAGGGAACCCCTATTTGTAACTATACCTTTCAGGATGGGAACCCCTTTTGGGGTTATTGTTGCTATGTACAGTATATAGCAACATATATTTGTTGTAATTTTTTTTTTAATTGTAAAGTTTTTCAGAAAACGTAGGTCAGGATTTAGAAGGCATTTTTAGAATCGGCCTCATGTCTAAATGGGTTAAGGTTATTTCTGTTGCTTGATGTCACAGACATTCAGGGAAATCTTATGAACAAGTTGGACCACTTCTCGTGAATCACAGTGTAGCCGGAATGTGTGTGAGGAACACGCTTTGTCAGCCTGGCAGGCACATAAAAGAAATGTCAAGCACCCTAACCAAACAACACAATGGTGTACATCATGGAACTTACTGTAAGGAACTCCATTGCTGTCTGGCTGTTTGACTATAAGAACTGGTACAAAGCATTGACCTGGATATTGTAAATACTAATATTGAGGTTAACAGTGTCAACGACGTGAGCAACACTCTACCTCTCTCAGGATCTCAACGGTCTCTCCGGCAATCAGCTCCAGTTCGTCGGGACTCATGGGGGTGTAGGCAAACGAAACCTCACATTTCCTCTTCAGCTTCATCATCCTCGCTGTACAGACAAAGCATCACCAGTCACATACATTCACAGATCGCTATTCAAAGCCCAAAACATTTCAAATCTTAATGTGGAAGAAAGATAACATTAATGCAGTGCATTTAACCAGCTGGAAGGCAGCAGTAAGCTATAGTCTCAACAGGAAAGCTCTATAAGACGGCAAAGCGCTGGAAGTTCCTTTATGTTTGAAGCACATCTAATCCCTCAAAGGGACCAGCTAGGGTTGTTTTTATCTGGTCCATTTTCATACATTGTAATTAAGCTTAGTGCGGAAAGGATGTGGTCAAGATATATATTTACATTGAGCCTGTGATTGCTTGTTACACTGTCTGACTGACAAAATGTATCATGATGATGACCACAATCTTAGATATTTCTCCTTTTTGTGTGCCATAAACAAGATTCATATTGGACAGACATCAGCAGAAAATGTGCAGACATGGGCAAGTAGCATTTGTGAAATACTTGTTTCAGTTTACTTGGGAGCAACTAGATGGTGGGTTGCAACATACAGTACAGTAAGAATGACAATGAGAAATTTAGTAAGAGATCTTTCTCTGTAAGGCACATTTGACACTTGTGTGTTAAATCAGAACTACACAGCAAAATCCTGTGTTTAACTCTGAATTGAACTGGTACTGTATAAATGTACCATGCACGTTCAAACAAATGTTAAGAAGTATTTGCAAATATTTTCATGACGAGGCTTGTATGGCTATTTGGCTTCTGCTTTGCAACTGAAGGATTGTTTTCTCCCAGTTAAAAATACATCATTGTGATGAACTATAAATTAGTCTTAAGAAGGTTGTGGAACACCATAAACATCGCTGAGGTCAGAAAACAACATACATTTTCTTATGCTTCTTGGTTCCGGTTTGTTGTCCCTTATCAAGTACACTGGTATTTCCTGTGAAGAAAGCCATGACAAAGCAATTTAGAGGCACAAACACACAGTAAGAAAAGTCAACAATGAGAAGATGTACAATCACCTCCATTGATAAAACCCAAAACAAACCATTTTACTACTAAATACACATGATGTGCATGGTTGTTGTACGAATAGACACACCAAGCTGTGATACTGGCAAGTGGAACAATGGGACCAACAGACCTTGACAAAGTTGACAGGGAAGATGCCTCTCTTGCCCCTCAGATCGCCCTCCAGCCATCCTTCCTCGCTAGCCGAGGTAACATTCGTCACAACGTCTCCTGTCCTCACTGTCATCTCGTCTCTCATGGTGCCCTCAAAGTCAATCAGCACCAGCACCTCTGAGGCATTCATTGATACATGCAGGCATTACCATATCATTTAACATCTCTTGCTTTTAAGTGCTGTTATTTCGATTAATAAAAGTAATTAAAGCCTTGATATCAGTTTTAAGTTTAACAGGTTGTGTGATAGTGTTGCCAGTGGAGAGATTTAAGTAGTTTTGAGCAGTAAGGGAGTTGAGAGTCAAAGCCTAAACACTGTTGCCGGTGAAGGACAGTGTTTTGACTCCCTGCTTGTCTGAACATACTCTTTTACACTCAAGACTCAACTTGATAGACTTAATGACACTGAGGTAACAATACCACCACAGTTAAGGTGAAATAAATTGTGAGTATGTACTACTACTCATTAATAAATTAAGAAAATAATAAGCACTCAGAAAAAGTATTGACTGGTACACTGGGTAGTTACAGTGGGTATGTGGGGACAAACAACTGTTAAACTTATAGCACAAATAAAATTAAAATAAACAGTCTTTGCAAATGCAAGGTCTATCTACAGTATAACGTATATCCCTTGAACCTGGAAATTAGCATTGAAAGCTGCAGCTCCTTGCATACATTTGACATGAAAAAAAGAAAGATTCCTTAAGAAGTCAGTTTCTGAAAGAATCACATGGTGATATTGACTTACCCATGGCTCCTTGTAATCCTTGTAAAACTATTCTCTGCAGATATGTGTAATCCTCTTCTTCACAGTGCAGACAAAGAGCTCTTAATTAAGGAGAACTGAAAGTAAAGTAGCGTTGTCTAAGACTTTACAGATATGGCAGCCAAGGCCCTTCTTCCTACTTGTCAAACATTAACATTGAGCAACTTTTCCTGCAGCGAGTCATGGCAAGTCACAAGCACGGAGTAGGATGGGTTAATGAGAAGTAGGCAGACACATTGAGTAAGACGAGACGTGAGAGAAAACAGGTGAGACAGGTTTCTAATGGAAGGAGAGAGAGAGCTCATGATATGGTTGAAGTGAACCAAAACATGCGTGTGTGGGTGTGTGTGGGTGTGCGTGTGTGCGTGTGTGGGTGTGGGTGTGTGCGTGTGCGTGTGCGTGTGCGTGCGTGTGTGAATGGAGGGCCAGAGCTCCACAAAGGGTTAATCCTGACCTGCCCTACAAAGCCAAAGTACAGTAGCTACGGAAATAATTTTACTGTTAAAAGGGTTTAAAAGTGTTTTGATTGGTCAGCCAAATGGGTTGTCGGCATACACAGTAAGTGATATTACAATTGTATATCTGCTCTTGAGGTAATTGTTTATTCCCCCAAATCACGAAGGCTAATTTGACCTTTGCGATACACAAGTAAGTCAGTGTGTCTGCCTTGTGTGCGTGTGCGTGTGCGTGCGTGTGTGAATGGAGGGCCAGAGCTCCACAAAGGGTTAATCCTGACCTGCCCTACAAAGCCAAAGTACAGTAGCTACGGAAATAATTTTACTGTTAAAAGGGTTTAAAAGTGTTTTGATTGGTCAGCCAAATGGGTTGTCGGCATACACAGTAAGTGATATTACAATTGTATACCTGCTCTTGAGGTAATTGTTTATTCCCCCAAATCACGAAGGCTAATTTGACCTTTGCGATACACAAGTAAGTCAGTGTGTCCAAAAACATAGTTACTGCACTTTGGCTTTGTAGGGCAGTGTTCTCTCTTGGTGCACACGCACACACCCACTTGTGTGGGAGAAGACTCAAGACTCAACTCACCATATTACTTTTTCCACATCTCGGTCTACATCTACTGACCAGGATACTGCATCATGTTAGTATCATGGTCAGTATCGTCTGTCTGTCTGTCTGTCTGTCTGTCTGTCTGTCTGTCTATCAATTCAATTCAATTCAATTCAATTCAATCTTTTACTTATCCTCTTCGTCCCAGTTGGGGCATAAGGCCGCAATCATACACTGCCACTGAACCCTGTCTCGTGCTTTGGCCTGTGCTTCGTCCCAGGAAAGACTCATCTCCTTCAGCTCCATCATCACTGTCTTTCGCCAGGTGTTCTTTGGTCTGCCTCTCTTAGTCTCTTTCTTTTCCCAATCGGGGTCCATCTCAAGGCAACTTTAGCATCCTCAACACATGACCGAGCCATCTTAACGTATCTTGCATATCTTAATCTCAAGGGACATATGCAAGCAGCCTTCTTATAAAGTTCCTCATTTGAGAGCTTATTTGGCCAAAAGATGTTACAGATTTTATCTCCAGATTGTGGAAGACGCCAACATTTCTCATATCCTGTTTTGTTACTCTCCAGCGCTCAGAGCCATATAGCAGGACAGCCTTAACATTGCTGTTGTAAAGCCTGATCTGGGTTTTGAGGCTATATTGTTTGGACTTCCAGATGTTTTGAAGTCGGCTGAAAGCACCTCTTGCTTTGTTGAGATGCGTCTTGATGTCTTTTTGCGTTCCACTTTCCCTGCTTATAAGGCTTCCAAGGTATGTAAAGTCTTCAACACATTCCAGCGCCTCTCCATCAATGGTAATTGTAGGTGCTGTGTGGGGCACTGATGCACATCACCTTGGTCTTTTTCTGGTTGATGTACAGACCAGTTCGCTTTGTATAATTGCTTAGCCGGTCAGACTTTTCCTGGAGGTGGCTATGAGTGGCAGCGTGACCTAATATGAGAGTGATGACACTAGCGTTGACACCCATTGTAAGAATGGAATGCGGAAATCATCTCATTGAGGAAGTTCCATTGTTTGGAACTATAGCCCAAAGCGGCCCGCTTTGCAGCGAGATCAAAGCGTGTCGTAACTCTCTCTACGGGTTTGACGAATGCCTGACATGACTGCCAGGTCGTCTGCAGATTCAGTCAATTCAAAGGAGCTTTATTGGCATGAGTAAACATATGTTAAAATTTGCAAAGGAAAAGTGGAACAAAACAATCAAAACAAAACAATGTATGTACAAATAAATATTTAATATAAATAGGAATAAAATAAAAGTGTAAACATAGCTGTGTTACATTGCAACTTTGATCGAAGACTATCTTAAACTATAAAAATTGTAAATTTTCAGTCAGATATAGTTATACATTCATACATCTCTCTCTTTCTCTCTCTCTCTTCCTCATCCGTAATAACACTTCTATTAAATAAACAAATCAGCCAGGCGATTTAACGGTAAAAAAGTAGGCTGCTAATTTAGCCAAAGGGTAAGATTATTATTTTTTCTCCAAGCACAGACGTTATCAAATGTAACTCAATATCATAAACGACACAGAATCACATACCTGACTAAATCGCTGGGGTGGTTTGTTTATTTTTGGAACACAGTTCTTATATGACGCAATCTAGATTCCCCTGTGGGAAATCCAATACAGATAATAACGCCGTGACACAGGGGTAGTGGGAGTGAGTCAGGACTTCGGTAGCCTACTCTATAAAGGTCTCGTTAACTAGGTGTTCTTCCTGTGCTGGATCCTGAAAAAAGGGGAACAGGTTCCCCTAAGAGCTTTAAGCTGTGATGGAGAGATGAGTGTAAGAGATTTCCCAAAGCAGTTAAATCATGCAGATACAGATAACGACCACCACGTGATCACACACACATTCTGTAATCCCCAATTGATATAATCTTATTCTCAATTGATATTATCCATCATTGCCTAATAAATATAGTGAAACAAGCACAGTTCAAAAACTTATCACAAAATTGTCTAGAGGACTATGGTGCAGGGAGGCCTGGTTAGCTTATTGTATAGCTATACTGTATTGTGAGCTTAAACCTCCAAGGCATCCGATTTAAACAACTATAACCATCACGCACGTGCACACATAGACATCAAAGAGGGTTCAAGGCCCTGCCATTTTACCCATCTGTAAAAAGTGCCCTCTCCAGACCATGAATGCAGCATTTACTATGGTGAAAGAAACACAAATGCCCCATCTCCATGCCGTACCCGAGGGCAGATATTGTCATTAACCATGGTCGTCACTATAGTCAGTACCACAGTCAGCACCATAGTCACCATAGTCAGCATCATAGTCAGCACCATAGTCAGTACCATAATCACTAACCATATCAGAACCACAGTCATTAACCATAGTCAGCACCATAGTCAGCATCATAGTAATTAACCATAGTCAGCACCATAGTCATTAACCATTGTCAGCACCGTAGTCAGCACCATTGTCAGTAGCATAGTCATTAACCATAGTCAGCACCATAGTCAGTACCATAATCACTAACCATATCAGAACCATAGTCATTAACCATAGTCAGTACCATAGTCAACACCATTGTCAGCATCCTAGTTATTAACTACAGTCAGCACCATAGTAAACACCATAGTCAGCACCATAGTCATTAAACATAGTCAGTACCTGTCATTAACCATAGTCAGCACCATAGTCAGTACCATAATCATTAACCATAGTCAGCCCCATAGTCAGTACCTGTCATTAACCTCTATGGTCATTAACCATAGTCAGCCCCATAGTTAACACAGTCAGCACAATAGTCATTAAAGTGAAAAAGATTTTTTTTCACACTTGTAGAGCATAGCCTGGTCATAATGACGATGAATATCTATCATTAGATGCCAAAAATAAGTTTTAAAAAAATCTATTTGTGTGTATTTTCTATTTTTATATCAAATGCCTAAAAGTATAATTTTAATTACTTCCTATAAACGAAAACGTACTGCGTGATGACATACTGTAGATAGACCTTTATGAATATAAATGAATCTTGATTTCATTCACCTGTTTGATTCCCATAGCTGCACGTTCTTCCACTTGCACCTGATTTTAATTAGAGAGACACTGTTGGGCTGCTACGTTCTTTATCTAACTCAAGATGACGGCCAGACGGTGTGTATTACTCGTTTTAAACTTAAACAGTACACTAAAATATGCATCTGAAAACTTTTTAGTTTACATGCTTCATTCACACTGCCCCTCTCTTTCTCCCTCGGGCTGCATGAAACGCAGCCTACAAACATAACTTTCTCTGGCTAATCTTCCCACAGCCCAAGGGGATGGGACCGTCTGATTGGTTCAGAAACATAAAGGCTACCGTTTCTGATTGAAACTTCTAAATAAAATGACAAATTACTTTAACCATAGTCAGCACCAGTCATGGTTTGACTCATATTGATATGAAGCATCAACTTGCGGTTTTCGCCAGAAACAGACTGTATCAAATATGAGTGACTGCATGGATGTTTGTCTGTCTGTCTGTCTGTGTATGCGCGTGCGTGTGAAAGAGAGAGAGAGAGAGAGAGAGAGAGAGAGCGAGACGTGGAGCCCTTGAGTCTAAAATGCAGACATGCTATTACACTGAGCAGCAGTATGGTGGGCTGAACATGGTGTATGTGAAAAGAACATTACACCATGAGGAATTGCATAATTATTTTTTATAGGACCAAAAAAATGCCATACTTTAGTCTCCCACCCTCTCTGTTGTCCAGGTTACTGTGCTGGTCATCAAATCTGGAAAATGGATCAAATCAAAGACTTGTTAATCCTTCCTGTATATCAAACAATAATGATTACTGGGCTTGGATTATGTATGCTGTAGATGTAGATGAATATGAAGATATGTTTTATCCATTTTATTTAACTCGGCAAATTGCCAAAGAACTTTTTTTTTACAGCCAGCGAACCTGAAAGAGCAGTTTCACAGGACAATTAAATGTATATACGCAAACACACCCTATACTCTCTTTCACATTCAAACACTCACATTCTGACAACTAAGAGCCCAACTGCGAGATTTTTGGGTCTGATCCCGATTGTGGAGTCCTAGACCAGGGGTTTTCAACCTTTTTCATGCCAAGGACCCCTAAATTGATTTTAAAAAATGGCCGCGGACCCCCATCTGAAAATGTTTTGTGCCAGGGACCCCCAGAAGCAAAGATTTGAGTGAAAAATGTTCGCTTTAAAAATATATTATATATTCAAAGATCGCACATTTTCAAGATTTTTCAAAAATAGCAGATCTACAAGCTCATAGTTAAAAATGATTGTGACACTATTAACTAATTTTGCTGGGGACCCCCTGGTACTCCCTCAAGGACCACTGGTGGTCCCCGGACCACTGGTTGAAAACCACTGTCCTAGACCACAGAATAATGTTTTGACCGATATTTTGTCAAAAAGTGCTTAATATTCTTAGTCAATTTGAAAAACTTTGATTTGATTAAATTTTGTATTTGAGAATATTTAAAAAATAGCTGATATGCAAGATCACAATACATCGCATTGCGATGCACTCTGAGCTTGTAGACCAGCTATTTTAAAAAAATATATATATACAAATTCCTAATGACACGCACAAAATAGGATCTAAGCTATTATTTGACGATATCAGCAATTATGCAGCTGTCTAGCTCTATACTAAGAACTGCTGAGAACTATGATGTTAGTGTGGGCTACTGAAAGCAGGGAGAGAGAGAGAGAGAGAGAGAGACTCTTAATATTTTCTTTCCTGACTCAGATTTTCCCAAGAATTCCACAGACTTGAACCAGCAACCACCTCAAACAACTTCTCTGTCTTTCATGTCACCAACAGCCGATTATGCAAAGACAAATTCATATAAAAAGTAAATCACCCAAAAATCCCAGTAACCATAGTTTCTTTAATTTACAATCTCTAAGAAAAAACAGTGATGAGAACCATTTAAAAAAGCAATTATCCTCTGCCAAGTGTATTTTAAGCACAAAAGTCACGACCTATTAGCCTATACTGTACAATAAACAGCAGTGCACCCACAGCAAGGTCTACAAATCACATAGTGCAACATAATAGCATTATTTTTTAAACAGCTACACAACCTCTAACCACCTCCAAGAACTCAGACATTTTAACCCTCTCTTCCAATAATGTTGTCACAATTGCATCCCATTCCCATGTCCTTAATTCATTAAAAAAAGAGAAATAATTACATACAGTAAATTTCCCAAAGAGAAAGTAAAATATTACATCTAAAATTGCTTGCATATAGATCAAGATCAACCTCCCTTTACATATATAGTCAAAATCATGAATATGCTGTAACATTGAATTTCATCGCTGTCGGCAGAAACCTTGTATCTCCATAGTTTTCTTCCCATAAATCAATGCCCTATCAGTATCTCATTCTTTGTCTTATGACAGTGTTGTGCAAAAGTAGCAAAAATAGTGATCTACAAGCTCACAATGTGTCGCATAACGACACGTTGTGAGCTTGCAGATCTTCTATTTCTGCTATGTTTGAAAGATTTGAAAATATTTCTTTTAAATGTATTAGAATAATAATGACGAAAATGGGGACGCCAGGTTGAAAGTCCGTTTGTGGGTGGGTTTTATATATATTCAACCAATGAAAAGTAATTGAAGGTAGGGTAAGTGATATTTTGTTGTTAAAATAAGTGTAAATGTCTCTATATTCTGATAGCACTCATTGCCACAGAGTGTATGTTCAGTCAGAGGGGTCTTAAATTCTAAATTAAATAGAAAATGCATTTTCAGGTCTGGATACCAATTTAATCCAATCAGGAGAGAGAACTCATACAGGATACTGTAGTGTACAAACAGGTGAAATTGGAAGTGATGACACAAAGAAATTAGCCGATTTTGGGGGGAAGTGGAACACCATAAAATTTAAGCTGATACATCGGTACTCTCTCCTGATTGGCCGGAAATTGGCCACCCACCTGAAAATGTATTTTCTGTTTATTAAAGAGCAGGAGAGATGGGGAGACTCCTGTTACTAGTATAGTACTATATCAGAATATAGTGACCGTAAAAAAAAAAAAAAAACGCTTAGTTTTTTAAAAAGAATATCACTTACCTTACTTTTAAGAGCTTGTAACTAAATAATAACTACATTGGATCCATAGGAACGCAGGTTCTTTTCTTCCATTTCCTGAAATGTAACGGTTTTGGACATACAAGGTTCCCACCCGACAGTGATGATAATCTGGCCAAATGTAACAATAATGATCTAATCTAAAAACCAAAAAAATAAAAGAAACAAAAAGACTTCCAAATTGCACCCTTATTTTCACACATAGGTAGTATGTAAGATCCAGCTAAGAGCTCTAATTAAGTGTAAATGTATGAAGATCTGAAAACCAACAGGCTGAAGATCACAATGAAAGTCCATGTACATCATGTAGATGATACTGTAAAAAGCACATGGTAAAAAGCACTTTGGTTAACAGTCTATTAGCCAGACACTGTAACTGATCGGTCAAATGTTCCACTATGCAAGACTGCATAAAATAACTAGAAAAAGTGCTCCTCGGAGCACAGGTCTCCGCCAGGTCAGGTACGTTATTGTGGCCTCCTGGTGGCGCTATAATAGGCCAATGTGAAAAGGGTGACATTTATTCTTAGGTCGTTCACGGCAACTGCATTCATGATTTGAGGCATTTTGTTCCAAAAATGTGTTTTGCTAAATTAGACCTGCTGGTGGCGCTATAACAGGGCAATGTGAAAAAGGGTGGCATTTCTTCCTCGGCCTAGTGGGAATGTGTGTGTGCAATTTCATGGAAATGGCAAGCTGCGTTCATGATTTGAGGCAGTTTGTTCAAAACGGACCAATCCTGCAAACTTTGGAAGCCAACCTTAACCAATGAGGATGGAATATGGGAAATTGGACAGATCAGGGTTGATCACATGACTATAGAGATACTGTGTACCGATTTACATGAGGTTTGGTTAAAAACTGTAGGAGTAATGGGAAAAAATGGGTTTTGCACAAATCGGCCTCCTGGTGGCGCTATAACAGGCCCATGTGAAAAATTTGAGGCAGAGGTTCTGAATTGGCATCCAGGGAGTGTGTGTGCACAGTTTCGCAGCGACCGGGCCAACGGTGCCAGAGATTAGCTGGTAACACACGGACACACGGACGGACACACGGACGGACGGACACACGGACGGAGGGTAAAACATACTCTCTCGCCATGCCTTTCGGCCTGGCGGAGACAATAACTAATGACCCTTTACAGTTTGGTCCCATTGTCAGATAGGCGTTGTCAAATGGCTTGGCTGAACTCAACTCAGTGTGTTCATTGTGAAAGATGCACTTCATGACAATTATTCCAACTATAATCCCTAATGCATGGCCCAATGCCTTCTTCAGTTCTGGATGTGTTGTGTGGTATTTAGGCTACCATTACATTAACTGTTTTAATTTGGTAGCCTGCTTTTAATGATGCTCTCTAAGGCACAAACTCCGGAACCACGAACGCTGTGATTTTTCTTTTGCTATAGTTCAAACTACCCCAGAGGGCTTATTCACCAGCTCACTGAGGACAAAAACCGAGGGAAGCTACCACATACTGTTATCCCCGCACAGTGAAAATAGCCTACTGCTTATGTTGCATTTAGAATCCTTCAAAAAACATTTACTGTTTAAAACAGTGTTTCTTCTACTACCTAAGATTTGTTGTCCTTTGACATAATATGAATCTGTTCTATATCTTGTCAGAGAGAGAGAGCATGCCATCGTGAAACCAACAGAGGAGCTTAGAGCTCCGTAAATGTCCATCTGCACTGTTTACAACCTAAACGGTGATTCCAGTGAAGAAAGGTCACCGTACCAATTCAAGAATTCTCAGCCGGTGCCTGTGATATTTGAGTGTTCTCAAGTGTTCTCAACGCCTCTGTCGTTGCCTCCTTGTTTGTGGTCTGGCTGTGTGTTGTCGTGCTCCTCCTGTCCGCCTTGCTCCCCGTTGAGCTGGAACTTATCGTGGGCCCATTTGGGGCTGTTGTTGTGGCTGTTGCTGTTGTTGAGGCCGCCGGGGCCTTTCCGGATTATGAACCATGCTCTGCCACGCGTAAAGCCTCCCCGGCCTCGCCCTCGGCCGTCCGACACCTTGCCGTCTGCCTCCCCATCTCTGTCATCATGCTATTAGAGGAACAAAGACAAGGCCAAGATGGAGAAATGTTAGTTTGTCATAAATGTGAAGACATGATCAGAGAAAGAAGCACATTGTGGCTCTGAGTGGTGATTCAATTCACTACTATGATGTAGGTGTGGTTTATCAATCCATTGCTGTACGTGTTTAGTTGAGTGTCTTTTGGTATAATTATGGTAGACACCTAGCTGGGAGTCTGATACGCTAGCCGGTTTCAGTCTCAATTAATTCCCAAATTTGGCCATTCATAAAAAGACGATTTTCAATAGCTTGTTGACAAACAGATTGGATTCCTTTTCAGGACACCCAGGCGTTATTGCACATTAAACATAAAGACTTATTACTGGCCTATTTTAAGAAATTCCAAGTTAAAATCACTTCATTATGGATATATGCCAGCTATTCACTGAAGTGCATTTCCCAGTA
This sequence comes from Gymnoscopelus microlampas, assembly GCF_963454915.1. NCBI lineage: Eukaryota > Metazoa > Chordata > Actinopteri > Myctophiformes > Myctophidae > Gymnoscopelus > Gymnoscopelus microlampas. Next base: position 19,459,395 of record NC_139940.1, read on the forward strand.
GCATCGTTGTCAAATTGTTGTTGCAAATTCCAAGTTGCTGACCCTAAAAACTGTAGTTTGGACGAGCATTCTCTTTTTTTATTTATTTAGAGTAGCCAATTATTTTTTACCCCTTTTTCTCCACAATTTAGTCGTTATGCCAATTGATTCCTCCCCACACACATTTCTGTGTTGTCACTGCTGTCGTATCCTACTGACTGCCAGTGAGGAGCCCCCACCAGGAGGACGTAGAGCCTTCGTCCTCCTCCTGCCCAACACTCCCCGCTGACAGGTGCTGCCCCAACCCGTAGGAGTATGTGCAATGACCGTTATCACCCTCCCCGCCTGCCTTCCCAACACGGGCCAATTGTGTTCATGTAGACACTCGACAAAGCTGGATGCACCACGGTGGATTCGAACCCACAACCTCCGTGGTGGCAGGCAGAGACTTTATCACCCGAGCGCCTTGGACGGGCATTCTCAAAATTCATCCTTAGAAGCATTGTACCTTGACCCTAGTCACATAATATGGTAGGTCACCAATTTCACCTTAACAACAGCATATTTTATATATAAATATTTTGTTCCTTATTCCACAAGGTTGCTCATCCATAGTATCCATTATTCATATCAGTTTGACAATGTCCTAGCAGTGCTGGGCAAAAACACCCCACTATTTTCAAGTTTGTTGATAAATGCAATGGATTCAGCAGGTCTGAATCCATTGTATTGCATTGCAATGGATTCACCACTATGCGCAGTACAGTACAATGGATTGGACTGTACTGCATATCAGAATTGCATAAGGGGTGATCATTTGAAATGTCTAAATAAATGTTACAGTAAAAAGTATGTATACATGAGAACAGTATATGGTGCCCTGAAAAGGAATACATTGTGGCTGACCAGAAAAAATAACCTGTGTTCCAATGGATCCAATGTATTTAGTATTTAGTCACAAGCTCTTGTTAATAATTTTCATTGGTTAAATATTTATAAAACCCACAGACAGATTGAACCACTTTCACTTTAACTTTCAAATAATTTAAAAACTAGTAAAAATAGCAGATCTACAAGCTCACAACTTGTAGACCGGCTATTTTTGCTACTTTTTTGTGACATTGTACTATGATGAAGGAGGCCATTAATTTAAGGGAAAATATAAAAAGTTGAAATACTGAGATACAAGGTTTCTGCTCGGCAGCGACGATATGCTCTTCTGTATTTTATGGTGGAACCATTAAAGGACGACTTCAGCCATTTTCAACCTATATTCATAAAATAGGTCCTCTCTAATGCTCATGATAATATGGCACCATTTTTGTCTACTCAGTCTGTGTCTCAGAGGAGGGCTGTGGACAGTTCAGAATCCCGCCTACCAGTGACATCATCGATGGGGAATCCAAGCTAATAGAAACTGCAGGCTTTCTATTCCTGGAAAGTTAGCATGCTACAATAGAAGCCATTGTTGTCGTGTTAAAAATAAAAAGTAATAGAAATAATAGAAATCTTGAAAAAAAGAAAAACAAAACACCTGACTAACGATGATGTCACTGGTAGGCGGGTTTCTGAAGTGTCCACAGCTCTCCTATGAGACACAGACACAGTAGAAAACAATTGTACCATTTTATCAGGAGCATTAGTGAGGACAAATTATATGAAGATAGGTTGAAAATGGGTGAAGTCGTCCTATAATAAGATTGCTTCTTACAAAGTGCTGTGTGAAGTGCTTTGTAACGGTTTTAAAAAGTGCAATACAAATAAAGTTTATAATTATTATTGTTTGCATCAGATTTATTTTTTTCTTTTGATTGCCGTTTGTGATCACTAACGAGACCTAATTGGAGTTTGAATCACCAATTTATAAATGTAGGAGTTATACATTTTAAGGCTATACAACACTACTTCTAATAGTTAATATGTTGTTTTTGTTTATTTCTTTCTTTTGACTCCCTAGGAAGGAGGCAAATAATGATCAAATAATAACAGTCCAGTCTAATATAAAAAATCTATTATTTGGCATTGAATGAGATGTTTTCTAAATTATACAGACACCACAGAATAATAAAGAAACATACATTTTCTGAGCAGAAATTTAGGAAAATATTTAATTGAGTGTGGGGGTGGGAAGGGACCTGGACCTGGCGCTGGCCCCAAAAAGGTTGAGAAACACTGATACAGTAGATAGAGCTAAAGCAGTGGTTCTCAAAGTAGGGTCCAGGGACCCCCAGAGTTCTTTGAGGGGGTTCCAAATGGACCCTTACAGGTCTGTAACTCTGAGAGTTATGGGTATCCATGAAATTTAAAAAGTTTCAGAAATACTGAGCCTAAAGAATGAGACAGAATAATCCTACCAAGTAGTATTTCTTGCTCTTGGGGGTGAATTCTGGGTCCCAGTCTTCATTCTTAGGCTGAACTTGCACGTTCAAAGGGTTACTGTTTCCCTGTATTGCATTGTTTCCCTGGTAATTTCCTCTGTTCCAGCCCCTTCCTCGAATCCTGAATTGCTGTAATTTATTGGAGTCAAAAAGACATGGCGGTCTTTAAAATGGAGCCGAGCGAACATTCAGTTAGTCATACAAGTTAAATACACATACTGTGTTCAAGAAAAGAAAAAAAAACTCTTGACTTACAAATCCTCCACGTGACCTTCCTCTGTCAACATGGCCACCACGGTCTTGTGGTCCCAGTCGAGCCTTGCTAAAACCATCTTCTGTGGGCTCTGGCTCATCGTGGGGGACGTCGTCTCCCCTGTGCGAGGATGAAGAGGAAGAGGAAGAGCTGGAGCGAGAACGCTTCTTCTTACTTTTTCTAAAAGGAGGGTTAGGGTAGGGTTAGAAGGTTTAAAGTGCAGTAAAAAAAAAAAAAGCGTAGCGTTATCTTAAGTGTCTGTGGATGATTGGAAAAATGATTGAACAGTTGCACATACTTTGATTTCTTGTGGTGCTTGGAGGACTTCTCCGTAGACCTCTCTCTACTAGAATCTGGGGTTTCTCTTATATTATCTCTTGCCCCATCCTGATTCAAATCTCCCTCGTGCACCAGGTACTTTTTGCGGCGCTCAATATCCAAGCGAAGGTCCATTGATCCACCCTTAGTTTTTTCGGTGCCGTCCTGAGCAATTCAAAAACAGAACACAAGGTCGTGGACAGACTTGGGATTAGCATAGGGATGTTGACACGTGTCTGCCACGGTCGTTTGCATAAACATTAGAAGAGGAACTAAACAACACTTCAAAAACAAAACAAAGTGAGGGATAAGCATGAATACTGGATATGGTGATGATTTGGTTCCATTAAGAAAAAATATATTCTAGAAAAAGATTTCCAGGTGTGCACCAACACACATTTTTATAGTTCTGTGAAGTACAGTAGTAGTTGCCCTTTCTGTGGAGAAACATTTGTATATCTGATTCCATGCGCAACCATGACTGAAATACTGTGAGATTCACTCCAAACAAAATAGAGGTTTTAAGCATATGATCATGAGCTCAACTATGTGTTGCTTGCTGTTGATTTTATTTCCGTTCCTTATTTTTCAAAGAAAAATACTTACTATGACAGTCCTTTGTACAGCTTGGACACAGGAGCAATTGGCCACTTCCATTTCATACCCCTCACTCATTATTAGACTCAATGGCCTGGGGCAGGCTCATACCCACAGTTTAATCAATGCACCATACGTGGAGGGGGGTATTTAACAAACAACAAATTCAATGTGCCACATTCTGCATTTGCTTTCTTAGACTTTATGCAGCTCCCTTCAAAGGAAGCCACCGGCTCACAATGAGAGTGCAGTCTAAAGGCGGCTGGCTTCATGTGCTTGCTGTTGTTTGTCTCTGTCCCAATACACTTCATATTGCAAAATGTTCGGTCACCTTGTAACTGGCATCCTCAGAGCCTTTCATCGCCTCAAAAAGGTGAGCGTGTTTCTTAAAAGCACTTGGAGAAACATCAATTCTCCTACAAGAGAGAAACACATTCAAGACAAAATGTTTAAAATGTACACATTGAATCATAAAGCAGGTGCCAGACAGGATTGGAGATGAAATGAAAAACAAAACAAAATGAATACAAACAAACAAAAGAAGTAACAATTAAAGCTACAATCCATAACTTTTACGTCGTACACAGGATTTGAAGCCAGGTCTCCTGAATGAGAGAGCAAATTTCTACTGTTCAGCCAATTGGCAATATTTTGGCCAGGATATACTACAGTATTTGTCAACCAGAAGGTGTCGAACCCAACAACAGGGTCAAAATTATTCAATGGAGGAGTAGGGAGACCACTTCCAACCACTGCAGATGTACTAGTTGTATTGCATTAACATACAGTACTGCTCTACCATACAGTCAGATTGGTTAAAATAACCTTCTATACATGAAAATAAATTCTGGATTGCAGCTTAAACAAACAAACAAGAAAGAAGAATACTTATGAACATCGAGCGTTGAACATTTCAAGACATTATTTATTCCACCACCACTGGAGCACATTGTGGCATGACAAACAAACAGCCTGCTGATTTTCAGGTGGGACAGGTGAGAGAAATACCTGAAAGCCGTTCTAAGAGGCTGAAGCCACAGCACACTGAGTGGGGGAGAGGGTCACTCAATAGGCGACTCTACCTGTGTATCTCTGGGCTTTTTCGTGGCTTCATCATTTCCTTTTCGGCTGCTCTTCTTTGGTACATGGCGAAACGCTCATTAAAAGTCATCCCAGAAGGCGGAAAGTGCTGAGCTGTAGAGACAGACAATAAGAATGCCATTGATTGATAAACTGGTGTTCACTATGTGTGTGTGTGTGTGTGTGTGTGTGTGTGTGTGTGTGTGTGTGTGTGTGTGTGTGTGTGTGTGTGTGTGTGTGTGTGTGTGTGTGTGTGTGTGTGTGTGTGTGTGTGTGTGTGCTTGCGCATGCGTGCATGCTCATGCGTGCGTATATGTCTAACTCAAACATCTGTCCAGCCAACACGAATGCTACTTCATTGCATATCAAGTTTTTTTATATTTGGGTAGCAATTCACTTGAAGTGTTACATATTAGACATTGAATAATAGCATAATAGGACTTACATTATAATAAAGAGATATTTAAAAAATAGCATATGCTGCACTTGATATTCAATGCAATGAAATGCAACTGTACATTTAATACTGAAGCAATGTCATAATTGTCAATAATCAGTCAATTGAAGCTAATAGATTCAATTGCCTATACTTAGAATGTTCTCATGCCACCTCACAGTAATTCAAACGTTATCAGAGTTTGTAGAAGCGGGTTGAGCTCGTTGCTGTATGACCTCTTAAAAAAAAAAGAAAACATACCGCAGCTGTCGGAGACAAACCGCTGAACTTGCAATTATGGTGTTTTTCTTGCTTCAACTGAAAACTTAGGCACTCACTCCCTCACATGAAGTATGCATTTGCAGTTTGTTTCTTGCCACTCACTCTTGAAACCAGTAAGAAATGCATACTCTATAATGTCATTTCAAAGCTTGACAGGCATGAGATAAGGGGCATTCTGTCCTTATTCCTGAAATATGCACTTTTTTGCCAATCCATTGGCTTATGTGCAACACAACAAAGGCAGATATTGGTCACTGGAGCTTCTCATTCCTTGCATGACATGGATACAAATCCTGATTCCCAATGGAAAAAAATAATAAATCGGAAGAAAGAGAGAGGTAAAAGTCACCTTTCGAGTGATGGACGATGGCCACAATATGTTGAGCAAAAAGCTCAGAGGGGCTCCTCTGTGACTGAGTGGCCTTAACATGCTGAAAGATAGAGCGAAACTCCTGCTCCTTTTTTGAGGCTTGCACAAGATCCTGAGACAATTGGCGCTCCTCTGCCAAAATATCAGATGAGCTGTAAGTAAGATAAAGGTAACAATTATGGTATTGTTGAACTCTTGACGTTTTGTTTTGGCTGTAAAGCAACAAAGGAGCTAACAAGAAAGAAAGAAAAAAGACAGTTTTGGTTACATTGTCATCATTCTCACCAAACATTACATACAGTATGGCTGCTTGCTGTTTGAACAATGAAGACTATGGCTAGAAAAAGGAACGCGTTATCATTTCTGTCCAATTAAGGGGAAACAATAAGTTATATACAGAGATTAAAGACTTTTACCAGTGTGACATAGTGCTTACCTCAAGAGGCCATCACCTAGGAAATCCATTCTGACATTGCATTTTGCCTCTCTTTTCCTCGAGGCCCTGGGGGGTGAGGCATCTCCCCTCACCATGAACATCTCCCTTTCAGAGTTTCTCCTTGAGGATGGAGGTGAGGGAGTCAGGCTGGAGATGGATTTCTCCATCCTCCTGCCTTTGAAGCAGCCTCTCTCTGGGGATAGCTCTCTAAGCATGTTCACTATCTCCCTCTTGGTGAGGGCTGCTGCAATGGCGGCCGCTTTGTCCTGCTTTCGACTGCGGTATATCTCCTCCGCCACAGCATCAAGGTCAAGGTCGTCATCTTTGGCTACCTGCAAATAGGCCAGGTTCTGACACTTGCCAAAGCGCTCTTCAAACAGCCCACGGGTGGAGCGGGTGATCGTGATCTTGGGTTTAGAATACTCATCGCCATTGTCCCACTCTTTACGAAGCGTCCTTGTGTAAGGCTTGGCTGTCACCTCGCCTTCCTCTTCCTCAAAAGGAGGGGCTTTTAAGAAGCTGGTCAAAGACACATCAATGTCCTCCTTGTGCTTTTTTGACACTGAGTCAAAGATGCCTCCATTTGTTTTCTCTTCCTCCATATCCATATGATTTGCCATATCATTTTCCCTGGAATATTTGGATTTCTTATTGTTTTGCAAGAACCTGAACAATGGGAAAGAAATGAATAAAAGTTCCATCTAACTGAGCATACTATTGAAAACATACACAGAGTTGAATTCGCAAAGCTTAATGAGTACAACTTTATGTTAAGTAATTCGTTTTTTTGCAATATCTGTTAACAATTATGTGTACAGGGCTACGTAATTCAAAATAATACAGAGAATATACCGTCTGTTTTTATGCATATTATGCCATAAGATCTGCCATTGCAAAGCATTGCAGATGAACAAAAATACATCTGAATGTAAAAATTCCACACACAAAATATAAGCTCTATAAGGCCTTTCATCTTATTTTGGTTTGTTATGACTACCACTATTTCCTGAGGGGGCGTAGAGTCAAGGAAAAATACCACGGGCAATTATTGTGTGGTAAGTAAAAAAAAAGAAAAGAAGGAAAACTGACTTCTGAAAGAATAACAGACCCACTGACTACTGCATTAGAAACCAAATGAATGTTAATTAATTCAAAACTTCATCAAAGCAAAAGAACAACATAAACAACATCATTCAGACGGAGAAATGTTGGCCTTACCTTTTGAAGGCAGAGGAGATTGCTGATGTATCTCCATCTAGGTTGTCCTCTTTGGAGAAGGGCTGAAACATGGATGTGGGGCTTTTCTTTGAGGGGCTTTTACCAACCACCTGCCAAGAGGAAGCAGCACCATTGTTGGTGACATTTGTGCTTTTAGGTGACAGACCAGACTGGTTAGGAGTCGGGGTGACCTGGTCAGCAAAGTCAGCTGAGCCTGTCAGAAGGCCGGCCCTTTTGGGGCTGCTGTTGTAATCTATCACGCTCTGCCAGGCACCCTCAGGTTTTACAACACCAGCTGAGCCATCATCCCCTCCTGCCAGGACCCCTGCAGGTTCTACTGGCTCCTCATCTCCGCCTCCTCGCTCTCCCCCCTCTCCTTCTCCCTGGACCTCCTTGGAGGTTAAATGCTCCTGGTTCACATCCTTGGAATTCTGCCTGGCCAACCCTACGGCTGACCTGCATTTGGGAGAGGAGGAGTGCGAGGAAGAGGAAGATTGGTGAGAGTGTCTGGATCGCGGCGAGGAGGATCGGTCAGACTGGTGTGAGTGACTGGTGTGAGGGCTTCCAGAGCGCTTCTTGGGGGAGTGCGAGCGGCCCCGAGAATGGTTCTGCTGCTGCTGCTGCTGCTGCTGCTTTTGCTTCTGCTGCTGCTGCTGATATTGTTGTTGTTGTTGTTGTTGCTGTTGGGGGTACTGTCGGTAGTTCTTCCAGTTGTGGCGGAAGTTATTGTTATTGTTGTATCCACCGCGCTGGTATCGGCCCCGTTGGAACTGGAAGTAGCCACGCCCCCGGCCCCTGAAGTGGTAGGGCCTCCGGAAGCCGCGGTGGTAGCCCCGGAACTCACGGTTGTTCTGATAGCTCCGTGGATATTTCTTCTCCCGGCTGTGAGATGGAGAATGGGACCTGGATCGTGACCTTGAGCGAGACCTAGAGCTGTGAGGGCAGAGAGGAAGGCCATGTCTAATTACTTTAAATAAAAGTATGTCCCGTATGTATGAATGCAATATCATTATTATTATTATTATTATTATTATTATTATTATTATTATTATTATTATTATTATTATCCTTATTATTATTATCATTATTATTATCATTATTATATAATAGTAATATTAATTGTTGTAGTAATATACTTGATGCAATCATTACAGTATGTATGCATTTGTATTAATGTTATATGTGACACTAATTAATAGTAATAGGTCATAGGCCTATATAGGCCTATCTAGTAATAGGTGAGATTTTTTCAATCAGTTCTTTTGTGCAGTGTATGGGAAGATGTAATATTATTACCTATTTCCATTCATTGCTTAAAGGCTCAAATTTCAATATAAAACAAGGAAGAAGCAACGTGGGTTAACAACAGCTGGCAAATAAATATCATAATAGCCTAAAACTGCACGTGGATGCAGCTGGTTCTGACAAATACATCATGGGAATTATGAAAACACATGTTAATATTTAACTGCTGCAGTGAGAGGTGTCCACAAAGGAGCAATGCTGGAAAACAGACATTTCACAATGTCTGTTGGCTCTGAACGAAGCTGTGAGACCCAAAGTGACCACATGGTGGCTGTAGTGCACCACTGACACAACGCCACAGACAGTAGACAGAGGTGCTGTGCAAGTCTCTAAACACAATATATTGCTACATGATGTTTTATATTCAGCACTTTTTGCAGCATTCAATAATAAACTCATCACATTCCATTGCATGTGTAAGTATCAACTAATAACTTAGGGGCTTTGCAACAAACTAGCATGCCATGCACGTTTTTCTTTTCTTTTCTTTTGCCTAATAATAAGACATAAATGTTCAGCAACAGTTCAGTTGTTTCACATTAAAATGTTTCACGTTCACGTTGTAGATAAAGTCTAATACTAGACTGAAAAAGTCTAATTAAGTTATACCATTCAGAGAAACACACAAAATCCATATACTAAAAAAGCATACAAAAAAGCCCATTTAACAGAACTATCCAGCAACACCATGCAAGGAAAAACGATCTTGGAAAAACCTTTTCAAATACACAGAGAACATAAGCAGACAGGACTCACCTAGTGCGCTTTTTCATTGGAATACAGAGTTAGTTAAAGAAGGCAGTGCATCGAGCAGCCCCGCACAATCACTGTGTGAGCTACAGACTCCGCATCTCTTATGCCCAGCCCTTGTGGAGAGAGGGTAGTCACATGGCCATATGGGAAAAAATTCTGTTCTAATCCTTCAAAGCTACGCTTGCCAATTACGCTGGCTGGCCAGCCAGCAAAGAGACCTTGGTTAAAAATGGCATTTCAGTCAGACAACTGCTACTACTTATTTCATATTAAGCACTACTTGATCAACATTCTAATCTAAACTATCCAACTTGATGGTTTATGTACTACATATACAAAAAACACAATGTGACATTGTTGAACAGCCAATTTTACACAAATGTCAACAATCTAAACAGTGGTTTGAGGATATTGGTGTCTTATTGGGTTTGAACATTTTAACCACAAAAATGTTGTAAATTATTGTGGACAAAATATTTCATCGTTTTCTTTTATTGTTTTAATTTTGTTTTACCTATAATAATAATGGGATGCCATGGTTTAAAATGGTTAAGCTTTCAAGTAGGGAACACTGAAACTTCTACCCCTGTGTTATATCACTTGATACTGCGAGAGAGAGAGAGAGAGAGAGAGAGAGAGAGAGAGAGAGAGAGAGAGAGAGAGAGAGAGAGAGAGAGAGAGAGAGAGAGAGAGAGAGAGAGAGAGAGAGAAAGAAAGAAAGAAAGAAAGAGAGAGAGAGAGAGAGAGAGAGAGAGAGAGAGTGTTAATGTTTTGCTCATTTCTGACTAAGTTGGACTCCTTGGGGAGAGAGTGGTTAAGTCTGGAGCTAGACGAGGACAGGAAGCCTGGCCATATCTCCTTCTCATAGGTCCCTTGTGTCCTCTCACTTTTCCACCATTGGATCTGCCCAAATGTGGCAAAGAAAGCTGCTACTATTAGTCAGCTCAAGCCGGGATATCTCAACAGTAGATACAAATAAACTGTGAGAGTGTGAAATAGTGTGCACGTGTTCACGCATGTACATGCCGTGTACATGCATGCAAAGTGAGTTCTAGAGGCACGGGCATACATTTCTTCTTGCCTGTCTTTTTTTCCTTTCAAATACTAGCCCTACAGACTGTGTATCTGCCAGGAAACGAGTTGCCATGCCTCTTGACTGCTGTGCCGCAGTCATTTTTGCCAGTTGTGGGAGTGGCGTCACATTTAAACCACACTCTGTCTCCCTCACAAGTGCACACTATCACAGCCAGCACATGACCCCACAACCAAGGAATTTCCCTTTGGCCTTCCAAACAATACAACAAATGCATTGACAGAAGAATATTTCCATGAAGCCACTGTGGTTTGCTAATATGGGATAATCAATTTGCAAAAAGTACATAAACAATCCTGTGCAAAATGACTTGTGTCAGATATCCTACAGTAGGCTAGAGCTGGCAGTAGCCAATAGCAAGTTTTTCATACACATTCATTTCCTTTGGATAAAGGGCTGCAGTCCCAAAGCCATTAGCATGCTGCTACAGCCATGTCAGTTTATATGAGCATCAACCTCATAAAGCACAGGAAATACATGATTTTGGAGTAAGAAATCAAAGAATGCGTGTGCCTCGGAATGACAATAGGAACTCTCTCTAGTCCCTGTCATGCAATTCAACTCTGAACTGAAAACTGAACAGCAGCACTGACTAAAGCACCAAAGTCTTGGTATTTGAACATACCATAGCACAACATTAAAGCACAAATCAAATAATGTGAATAGAGTTTCCATTTTGTGAGACAACTTTTAGAGTTATCAGACAATTAAATTGGAGCGAACATTGCTCATGACATGGTCTTAATTTTATTTATGTGCTGCTCATTCAATATATTTGACAGTTTCCTTTTTCCACATGGCAACAACCTTTGCTGGGGCTTTTATACTTTGGACCTTTGTTGTGCCAGAGGTATATCTACTTGTGGCATACCTGTCAGGACTCTGTTAGCGACCCTTATCTTGTTTCAATTTGTGAGGTCTGGCAGAGCAATGTGCCGAGCGTTTATTGCTTTCCATACACACCAGCACAGCTTCAGGACGGAAATAACAAAACTAAAATAGATGGTGGTGGTGCCTCTACCTTTCACAGGAAATACAGTTTGTCTAAAAGTCTAGGTTTACTTTCTGTGGAAACACAGTACACAATTAAGCAGCTAATAAAATTCAGCTTGTAATTTCTATATTAAACTATAACATGTCTTTTTTCATGCCTGAACACTGTGCCACGTAGTACTTCATTGCGTGAAATTTACCTGTAGCGATGCTTCCTCGACCGGGATCTGGAACGACTTCTGGAATGAGAGCTTGAGCTGGATCTATACCTGGATCTTGAACGGGATCGGGATCGGGAGGCGGATTTGGGCATCACAGTAGATAATTACCGTGAACACTGTGAGACAAACAGTTGAATGTCAGGGTTAGGGTTTTAGGTGAGGCTTTTGGAGAGACAGCAGTGCAGTGCAGAACTACAACGAATTGCTGAATAAATCACCGTTATCAAGCAATGGCAGGAAACCAGAAGCAAAAACCCACATTGATAATTTACTCAGTCAAATCTAATCTACAGCGGCAGTGGCCAAAAGGGAACAGGGCAATTTGTCACTCTAACACAGGTGCATCCTAACACACTCTTTTATTCGCTTAAATGATTTGCATAGAAAGCCGTCCCATTCCAATCAACACACTTAAGGTTTGACCGACTACTGTGTGTTAAAACCACGTGAAATAGATCAGGGGTCTTCAATGTTTTTCCAGCCAAGGACCCCAAGGCTAGGGGTCCTTGGCTTGGGGTCCTCTCTTTCTCTCATAGCTTGGGGCCCAAGCTAAGAGAGAAAGAGAGAGAGAGAGAGAAAGAGCTGAAGAATGGATCCCCACTATATATGTATGTATATTACTGTATAAAATAGTGTTGCATTTGAAAAAAAAAAAAAAAACTTTTTAGAAAGCCTTCCAAGTAACTTTATAAGAAGCTCACTATAGCTCACTATATTTAGCTGATTGTCTCATCAATGTCTGTTGACTGTTGAGATTTGAGACCAGCTTGGAAGTATTCCACAGGTTTTTCTGTGACTATTATGGGTTGAGAGATTTTAATTGATGCTGCAGCTTTGATAGCTTCATAGATTTTTTGGACAACATTAGTGTTGTGTAAATTATGTTTTCTTCTTTTATTTGTTTGTACATTTACACACTTTGCAAATGTCAAATGGGATATTCTTAAATTTGCTTTGCCACTAGTCACTGCGTGAGACAATAAATGGATGAAGAGAATGATCTATACTCCCAATGACAAGCTCTATCATGACTGGCTTAAAAATACAAAGAAAGACAAATGACAGGTTTGGCCAACAGACACAAATATATTGGGTTGTTTTAGTACACTTTCTTTAGTCTACAGTTCATAATTGTATTTCTGATGCATAAGTAATCACACATTCTTTTAAAATTTGACCAAAAAAAGCACATTAAAGATTGGAAAGAAATAATAGAAAAGAAACAGGTGTTCATGACTGTGCCAAAATATTTCTCAAAATACCTGATTTATTATACATGTTTGTAAAATTTAAAACAGTCTTCATCTCTCAGTTGAACATGTACTGTAATAACAGGTATAATTTACACAAGGGGCCCTATCTTCGCGCCGCCTTATCCCTTATCCGTAAACTAATTAGCCATATTTCATTTTTGAAAAAGTAGCTAATCTACATCGACACGTTGTGAACTTGTAGATCGGCTATTTGAACTTTTTAAAATGTTTTTCAAAATAGTAAAAAATGGCAAAATAGCTTAGGGATAAGGGGTAAGGCGGCGTGCAAGATAGGGCCCAAGGGCTTATTACCACCATAGTAAACACATTCACTATACTTTACTGGAACTTTAAGACTCAGTAAACAACTGGTGCTGCTTTTAAACTAAATGTTTATGGCCCTCCTTAAAGGCAATGCCAAACACCATGCCAATAATGTTTAGTGTAGTTTTGAACTTTTAACTGTATTTTTTGACAATGGGGGGCGGGGGAATCACTGATACTTTTACATTTGAAGAGCCTCTATAAATGTTTCATGCAATCTTGTAATTGCTATCAAACGCACAACATAGCAATGCACGCAGTGTCACAGTGTCAGCATTAACAGTGTCACAATGTCAACATTAACAGTGTCACAGTGTCAACATTAACAGTGTCACAGTGGCACTGAAAACATCTACATCCTACTTATATTATTTTATCAAAGCTACTTTATGCTTAACCACATGTACCCTATCACCTCTATTCTGGTAATGTCATAGTAGGTGAACACTCTGCGAAAACAGCCGATCTACAATCTCACGAGTTGTGACGTGTTGTGAGCTTGTAAGTCGGCTATTTTCTGCAAAGAGATTTGGTGTAGGGGAAAAAATGGGGCCATGTACTTTAGACTATTAGACCCCTGGGGGACCCCAGTTAATGAAGTAAACGTATACTGTAGGTTTTTTTAACTGGTTAATGCAACACCATGCAACCATCAGATAGACCTAATCAGTGCCAAGCATCTCAGCATATTTCTTACGTCAGAGGAGGCGAGAGCTTCTTCCTCAAGGGCTTCACTAGTGGACTTAAAACATTTTAATATGATACTGCAGAAGCATCCAGCCCATTCCAGTGTCCTAGACACTCTATGTGACATATGACCCTTAGACTAAAGTAAATGCCAGGGATCAAATAATTGATTTTTCATTTCAGGAGGCATCTGTAGGGGGACTTTATAAAAAGGAAATTGCTGACTAAACATCATAGGGATTTGGGAAAACAGCGTACGCTAGCACACTGGTGGTCCCAGTCTGTATCCTTGCTACTATTTTGGAGAGTAGTGAAATGGATCTGTGTTCTCCGCCTCCACCTCTGTCTGCTCTATGAAGTTCCCGCTCTGCTCATTCCAAGTGGCTTGTTGTTTTTGGCTTTCAGAGTACAATTTCCTGAGGCTACTGCCTGAAGAGACAGATGGATTATGCTTACAGAGCGCATTTCAAGAATGGTACTCAAACATGCCCATTTTTGCCACATGTGGCGAAAATCCCCAAAGTAAATAAATGCCAATGTTATGACAACTCTTTCAGCTTTATGTTACATGCAACAACGGACCTGGTATTAAAAAAACAATAGTGATAAAGAGAGACTCAACCGCTGAATTTGAAAAAAGCTGTAAATGCACACATCTGCTCTGGTTTCTTTTTTTTTCTTTTTACCAATCTGAAAATACGGTCCTCTGAACTCTTAAATGGTTAGCAGTTGATGCTTTAAACAGTATACAAAACAAAATTATACACAACCAGAGGGGAAAGGGCAAGGGTAGCTATTACTAAGATTACTACTGTATGCTGATTGCTTTACTAACTGCCTTGGTATTATTTAGCAAGACCGCCCTCCACCTGAGAGAGAGTTTGATTTATTTTACTAAGGAAGAGGAAAGCGTAAGCATAGCACAGGCCCTGTGTAGCATAACATAATAACATAATCATTCAACAATGTTCTTTTGACTCTGAGAGATTACTACACAGTAAAATCCTCAATGTTAATTTACAGGTCCATTTGGTTACATTTGTACTGGGTAAAATTCATTAAAGTAGTCCTTCTGGCGATTCCCCTGGTAGCTCCGATGTATTCAAATAGTAGTCAAATAGTGCTGTATGGTCAAATCCGCCCCCAGCCGTCACCTGTTTGACGGCATGGGTGTGAGAATGCGTTGGATTACTACAGCGTAATATACAGGGGAAAAGGTTTTGCTGTGCCTGCGTGCCAGGCTGCCAGCTGTCAGTTTCAGTGACTTGGGAGAGCGGCACAGAGCGCATCAAACTATACCTCCATGGAATCAATCATGGATTCCTTCTTCATTGAGGTGAAAACCTGACATTTTAGATAATTGTCTCTTGTTATTGCTACATAGCTGCTAGATTCCATTGTGGAATAGCCATAACTGGCATGTACTTAGGTAGAACAGCATTGTTGCCAGCAAATTTATTAGATTTGTCAGTTCCATAAAAATACCCAACAGTCGGGTCTGGTTCTGTAATATCTCGGAACAAATTGGATCTCCGAACGAATCTCACGGGTCCGTCCAGGTTTGGGTGCTTTTCAGAACCAATTGGGTCTCGGGAAAATAAAATCGGGTCTCTTAGGGTTCGAGTCTGTCATTTTGGACCCGTGAAGAGCTCTAGACCAGACCCAAAAATTACCCATTATGGATTTTGGGCCCTTCCTGCAACATTTGGAAGCCAATCTTAATTAGAAGAAATCGGAATATGACACATCTGACTGATGCTGATACTAGCCAAAAGTTAGTTTTGACAACAAACAAAAAAAATACGGAAAATATAGTTAGGACGTCGCCTCTATGGGGAGTTGCATCATGATCTAAACAATCCAGGGGGAAAAGGTTTGATTGTATGACCTACAGTTCAAGAGTGGGCCAAACTGTGAAGTGGCCTATTATAGCACCACCAATGAGGCCAACTTGAAAACCATTTGGGGTGGAGGTTCTTCCCTGGCCTACTGGGAGTGTGCACACCACAAAGTTTTATGCTGATCGGTCCAGCAGTGTCCAAATTTAGCTGTACACAGACACACAACCAAGAGGGGCAAAAACATAATCTCTGCCTTTCAGCCTGGCGAAGATAATGAACACTCCGTGTGTGGCTGTGTGTGGGATCCATTTCAACACACACTCTCTCTCTGACTCCCAAGACTCTCAATTGATAACCAGCTGCAGCTGTCAGAGAGTGTTCCTCAACCTAATCACTGGGATTTTAGATTCTAAAAAAGACTGTGACAAGCTTGTTCTTTAATCATTCACCCCTCAAGTAGCACACACGAAGGCAGTCAATTACTCGGTCACAGACGAAGACACACACACACACACACACACACACACACACACACACACACACACACACACACACACACACGTACACACAGGATTGAGTCCCCATGGAACAGAGAGCAACAGTTGCTCAATCCTCATCACCTGTTTATTTCATGTAACCTAATGGCAAAAGCGTCTACGATCAACAATGGCGCCCAGCAACCTGATACGTCCCGAAAGAAGAACAGAGAACAGACACATTCCACTCCATCAACTTCACCATCATTAGGACTGTGGGATGCCATTGTGGCAACTGGAATGAGAATCACCAATGCATACAGAACATTGAGACAACCACCTCATCTCCATTTGCCATAGAAAAGCCACAGCAACTGTCATTTGCATGGGTTCTGATCACTCACTGAAACAGGGAACAAATGTGGACATCATTGTCCGAGAGTTCCCTCAAGATGTTCCGCATACTGTACAGCCGGCTGTTCACACGTGGCTAAGCCTCTGACAATGCTGTAGAGGGCAAGATAAACTCAATGGCTTCCCCCCTCAGTGGCTCATCAAATGAAAGACACCTGGTTATAGCATTTCCTGCTTCACTGTCAATTATATCTGAATGTTCCTCCTTCTAATAGTTTATCTGGGTGAGGATCCAACCCCAGTTCTTGAGTCAAATACTCCTAGTCAAATAATACTGAACTACATTACAAGTAAAAGTCAGAAGTTTAATTGAGTACTAGAATTAGCTTTTTAAAAATACTTTAGTATTCAATATAACATGCTATCAAAAACACTAGAGTATGCAAAGGTACAAGTACATTTTATTTGTAATGCATTCAAAGCATTGCTGTATTGTTTTCACAATGCATTTACATAACCTTGTAACTGACCATGATACTGACATGTTACTGACCATGACACTGACCATGATACTGACCATGACACTGACCATGATACCGACATGATACTGACGTGATACTGACACGAAACTGACCATGACACTGACATGACACTGACATGATACTGACCTGACACTGACGTGATACTGAAATGATACTGACCATGATACTGACCATGATACTTATAATATAAGTATCATGGTCAGTATCATGTCAGTATCGTGGTCAGTATCATGTAAGTATCATATTATGATACTTACATGATACTGACCACGATACTGACATGATACTGACTATGATACTGTGTAGAATGTAGATAATGTATTTAATTTAAACTGTAACATTAATTGTAACTGTGGGCATTAGGCTATATTCTTTTATTTAGGTGATGGGTCCGAAGCCCATGCCAACCTTTTTTTATTCTTCCCTTTTTGTGGCATCCCAATGTACGTACAGATCCTGGGTTAACAAGGAAATTCACAAAATAAATGTGTTTGCGGACACGGTGCGATGTTAACACAAATTTGGTTACCCATCAAATTCAGAGAATGTACTGGAGTCAAAAGCACAATATTTGTCTTTGAAATATAGTGGAGTCAAAGTAATAAGTTTAAATACTCAATTAAACTAAATACTCAATTAAAGTAACAGCACTCAAGTAAATGTAGCCTACTTTGTTACTGTCCACCACTGGGTGTGTCTCAGAACTATTGCTTCATATTTGTACCAGATAAACCAGTTTGGGTTATTTCCTCATAAAGGGCCTGTGGTATTGAAATCATCATACAGCGACAGATGAGCATACAAACCAATTCAATATTTACGTTGGCCACTGGCTGAACGATTAAAATGAGTCCAGCAGCAACTAACTCTCTGTTCAATCTGAGAAAATACTGTGAAGTGTCCTCCCGTTGAGATCTGTAATGAATAGATACCTGTGCAGGTAAATGTTTAATATTTCAGCTCCATCACAAGAGCCCCTATAGCACTTCACTGCATTTCTTAAAGCATTAAACCTCGCTCAGAAAGGTGTTGTATAAATAAAGAATATTATTATTTATTACTCGTCATCAGTGAAAATATGTTTATTTCACATTATATAACAGTGAAATAATGTATTGAATATGGGATTTAATTTCCAAACTTCCAAATTCCTTCCCATTAACCCCCCAAATATGCATTGAATAACAAAATGTATAAAGTAAAATAAGTAGAATAAATAAAAATATAAAAATATATAGCTTAAAACATAAAGAAAAATATAATTTGTTTTATTCTTTCGGTCAGTCCCCTTTGTCTTTCTTCATTAAGGTAGGCAGTAGGAAAGGGAAGTGAATGGCGAGATTGATTCAATCCTAGGCCATCAGCGAACATGTGGCTTTAGAATGTGTGGCTTTAAGAACCATTGGCAGGCATGACTTTAGTCTTACCTATCTTGTTTATGAGGCTACATTCTGATGGAAATGGGTAACCGTAAAGTGTTGCTGAAGAACCCTCACACTGACATGCCTCTCAACTTTCTGTCAACACTGCGTTCATGGAGCTCTCCAGCTATCAAGAGGGAACTCATCAGCTAAAGTTCCTCTCTATTTTGGTCTTGGTTTAGCCTGGCAAATGGCAAGCTATACGTAGGGTCTGTATACTTCCACACTGTCTACAATGGACATACAGTACATTGTAGACAGTTGCTTACAGCCAATAATCCCTGAGAATAAAGTTGTACATTTTATTTGTTTGCGTAATAGTCTTGACAGAGAGATCTGTAATACACTTTACAGCGGCCCCTTTCCAACACATTCGAATAAATATTAACTCGTTAACAAACAATTGCACAATAATTCTGTGGAAGCACTCAATCAAATAAGCACTCAATCAAATGTAATATGATAATGTCATATTACACTTGAATACATCCATTGTAAAGTCAACTCAACTGTTACTTGGTCTCTGGAGACACCAGGCCAGGGTTAGATTTGGCAAGAGTCCCCACTAAGCTGAGCATGGCACATATTGCAATGTCTAAGGTTGGAACAATGTAAAATATTGAAATGTAATGTTGCCCTTTTTAATCATAACTTATACATTTGGTACAAAATGCCCCCCCAACACTTACATGACTCATATATGTGGACATTAAAAAAACAATACTTTCTCATTTATTTTGTATTACTAATAATGTATTGATATTAATAATGAATCATGCATATAATGAACAGACAAAAGTGACAGATCCAAATGTATGATATGATACTGTGCCAATATTCTCCCTGTAGTAAGGTCACACCTATCACTGTGTGTACTTTTGGGAAACAGGTGTTTGTTAAAGGTGAGGATAGACCATGAAAACCAGATCCTGCCTTCAGGACAAAGCCTGCTGATAAGATTCATTCTCTCCAGACCAGGATACAACAAAGTGATATAGTATAGATATGTGTCATCAATTATATTGTTGAACTTTAAGTATGTCATTGTCATTCAGCATTGACAATTGAACAGATATTATCATTAGATAGGCTGCATTAAGACATTTACAATGACACGCACAAAGTATTCTATGCAAGCTGCTAAACTGCAAAAGATTATGCTGCAGATCAGTGGTGAAAAAAGTACTCAAATGTTTTACTTAAGTAAACGTATTAATACTGCAATGTAGAAATACTCTGGTATTCAAAATGTACTTGAGTAAAAGTACATTGGCATCAATATGAAGGCCTACTTATGGTAACAAAAGTAGAAAGTAGCCTACTCATTATGCAGAATGTCCCATTTCACAAGTTTTCAAATATATACAATGTATAAATATCTTTTGAAAATAGTAGATCTAGGATCGGCTATTTTCAAATGTATGTTTTGTAATAATAATCACAATCTACAAAGTAACTAGTAACTTAAGTTTTCAAATAATTGTGGTGGAGTAAAAGTACAATATTTGCCTCTGAGATGTAGTGGAGTATAAGTAAAAGCACTGAAAATTGGAAATACTCAGTAAAGTAAAGATGCCTCAACATTTTACTTAAGTACAGTACTTGAGTAAATGTACTTAATTACTTTCCACCACTGTTTACAATGAGACGCACCATTAAAGCATTGATATATGCAAGCTGCTAAACTGAAAATAAATGATGCTGTAGACGGGGATTATAGGTGTTTACCTTTGAGTGAAGTGTCGTTCCACTGACGGCTTTGAACCACCCGGCTTAATTCTTCCTTGAGTGACACTCAATCGGCAAGAATCCTTTGTTGCTGAATATGGTATTTCGTTATTTTTTTCGCATCCAAAAATCCAAGTTTGAACTATAATTATCGCTTCAGCAATTCTGTCGATGTTTCCGTTTCTGTCAGAACTATTTCGCGTCGCGATGCACTGATCTTGTCGCAATGTGTTACGAAAGACTTCGTAAGTGCTCCAAGGTATAAAAGAATGAAACGTGGAGTCCGCTTGCTGCCGTTCTACTCCTCAGTGACACACTGACACAGGGGTGTGTGTGTATGTCTGCCCACTGAATGAAGAGAAGGCAATTATCTGCCACTGTCAAAACACCAGGACGGGAGATGCGCGTTTGTTATTATAAACCCTAGCTATTCCCCAAACAGTAGCTATTTCAGTTATAGAACAACAGATGCCAAACAAATTACATCATTTTTGTTAGATCATTTCAACTCCTTAACTCTCAAGACTGAAATCAAGGTGTTTATTATCTACACTTGGCGGATATTGCTAGCCTTGGATCAAGACTATCATACTGTATGTATTTTATCGAGTATGACTTTTACTTTCGTATCTACGATAGTCCTGACGCCTGGCTAGCACCCCCCAGTGCGTCATGCACTTTCACCAGTAAAGCCGTACTTCTCCGTACAAAGAATATATATAAAATATATATAAGGTGCTTACCCGGTTGACACAAATATTAACTCTCGCTTCGGAGTCTTTGCGCAATGTATTACTACGTATTTTTCAATAAAGAAGTGTTTTAATACTATCTGTGTCGGATTCTGTCTGAAGTTCACTGTTCCTCAATGTCGGTAGTGACGGGGAGCATGCGGTGAAAGCCGGAATTACACTCAAATGGCGTTTGGCGACAGACGGGATTAAAACGCTTCTTTATTGAAACATACGAACTAATACATTGCGCAAGACCCTGAAGCGTGAGTTAACATTTGGGACAACCGGGTAATATACTTATATATTTTCTTTGTAGGCTACATTACTGGTGAAAGTGCAGGACGCACTGGGGGTGCTAGGAGTATCGTAGATACGAAAGTAAAAGTCAGACTCGATAATTAGTCTTGATCCAAGGGTAGGATACTTGCTATAGTGTGAAAACTTGTTTTTTGTTTTTCGTGTAAAGTGTATCTTTTGATATTCCATAAAACATTTTTTTTGTGTGTGTGTGTGTGTGTGTGTGTGTGTGTGTGTGAGTGATAAATATCTCTAGGCTATTCGTTTCTCCAGCTCTTTAGTAAACAGAAAATAAATGTTCTAGTCGATATACCAATTTCCAATCGAGAGAGATAATTCATATCCAAAATTGGAACTGGAACACTATAACATTGAACAGATAAATGGGATCTCTCCCCTGATTGGATTAACTTGTTGTCCCATCTGAAAATGTATTTTCTGTTTAAAGATGTGAGACAGAGACCCCTGTTATTGAACAAACTATCAGAACAGACAACAGAGCTTTAACTTTTTAACAAAAAAATGATTTTTGTTTAACCAAAAAATATAGTCTACAGCACCTGTAATGCCACCAATCATGCAGGGAGGAGCCAGGCTCAGAATGAGTAGTTCCGGTAGCCATTTTCTTGGGGAGGCATACGTAAGTCCGACATCCCATTTCTCCGACTATGTCACAACAACATTGACAGTTACTAATTACTTTGCAGATTTGAATTATTATAAACAAAACATACATTAACCACTTCAGCCCTATTTTAAGTCCACAATCATCTCCTTGGTCTTACTGACGTTCAGGAAGAGCCTGTTTTCCTGGCATCACCGCGATAGGCCTGCCACCTCCTCCAGATTGGCCCCCTCGTCATCGTCTGAGATTTGGCCCACCACCACTCTGTTGTCACAGCAAACTTTACGATGGTGTTCAAACTGTTCCTAGACTGGACACACAATTGTGGGTGTACAGGGAGTATGGCAGAAGACTCAGTACTCAACTTTGGGGCGCTCCTGTGTTAAGGGTGAGTGTGGATGATGTGTGGTTGCTCCCCACTTGAGGTCTGTTAGATTGGAGGTCCTGGACTCAGTCACACACTGTGGGGTTCAGTCCCAGGTCAGCAACTTTGCTAGCCAGCCTGGACTGTGGTGTTAATCTGAGCTGTAATCAATAAATAAGGGCCTAACATATACCACTTCTTTGTTGTTATTGAGGTGGGAGATGGCATCGACGCCGGTGGTTCTATTTGGACGGTAGGCAGACTGCAGTGGAGCCAGGGTGTTGGGGAGAGAGGAGCAGATGTGATCTTTTACTTGCCTCTGGAAGTACTTCATGACCACCAAGTTCAGCGAAACCGGGCTAAGCATATTTATATCTACTAATTGTTCAAACATTATGCAGCCCGACCAGCCCAAGTGCAGATGGTCAGGCCAGACTTTAGTCTTCTTTTGTTTTATATACTTATATATTTGTACCTAATTTTGATTAGCTCGATGATTACCATCATATCTATCTTCACTTGCTTGTATCTGTGTTTCATGCTTACTGTTTCATGCGTATGACAGCTGAATTTCTCTCAGGATCAATAAAGAGACCTATCTATCTATCTGTCAATGAGTGTGTAACGTGATTTGTATTTACCTTACACCCTGGCTGACATGTGTAGCTGCAGTAGGCA